>NC_048408.1:4954286-4978018 GCF_013103735.1 Etheostoma cragini
AGATTAGATTCAACTTTATTGTCATTACACAGGTACAGGTACAAGGCAATGAAATGCAGTTTGGGTCTAACCAGAAGTGCAACAGCAGTAAGTGCAGTATATACAATGGTTCCGTAAGTGTACGACATGTATGTGTCGAGAGAGAGAGAGAGGGAGAAAGAGAGAGAGAGAAAGGGAGAGGTGGAACAATATTGCAAGCCATTTTTTTACCTCGTCACATTTTTATCTCTCAAGATCTCGTCACACTTCTACTTCCTAACCATCATGTTTTAACCATATCATAATCAAACCACAATTGCAGTAATTTTCCAAAAGCATTATCCATTAATGGACCTGGCCTTTTGCAGTTTTTGTATTTACGTCTAAAAAGTGTGACGGACTACACTTTAGACATGCAAATGTAAGTCTAACAATACAGACATTTTAAACATATAACCTATATATGTATCTTTAAAATATCTGTATTTTGGTCATGCAAACAAATAAAAAATTACCATACAAAACAGATTATACTAAAGAAGATGAGACATGATGCACTGATATTCTGCAGTACATAACAAAAGACTGTGACATGCACATTTCTAACCGCAGTGCAACCACATACCTCTATTTAATGGAGAGCTTCTTCTGAACTGTGTATGTGGGAAACAAATGTGGGCAATGAGACCATCTAGTTATATGACATGTGAGACGTGAAGCTGTCACTTGGTACAAACCTGATGTAAGTAAATCTCTTCGGTTTTTCTCACATTTTAGGACTATTTTTCTGCCGTGCCGGCAAAATTATTTTCTGCAGCGAATCAGCAAACCCATCTCCCATTTCCCACTTGCACACCAGTGATCTCCACATGCACTAGCAGTGAAAGACTATGGCTGTGACCCAGCACCATTGCTGATGTACATCCTATTTTTTTAAGCCAGATCTGTTCCATCTTTATTTTTCATTATTTCATTTCATTATTAGTAATTCTAGCACAACACTGCATATGATAAATGTGGAAACAATGAGTTGAAATAATGATTTAACAGCATGAATGTAATGAATAATGCATAGATTCTCACTTGCGCGTATGGATAGTATTGTACAGTAAGACATGCACCCAGGGCACATGGAGAATCAATAGTTTCTATTGGGTTCTACATATTTGTTATGACTTATTGACAGGGAAATTGAATGGAAGTAACACCAGTGCTAAGCCAATAGATGCCCCTAACAAGCAGGACGGCCTTGTACGTAGTGTGTGTAAATGAGTTTGATTTGGCCTCCATGCTGACTCCATACTGAAGCAGATAGGAAAGGCGTTAGAGATGACACATGTAACTTTTTGAATAAAAGCGGAAGAGATGGTGTAGGCCCCAGAGGTTTAAAATAGTATGTGTATATATATGTATACATGTGTATACACACACACACACACACACACACACACACACAAACATGCCACAGGGCATCTTTAAATTAACCTTAGTGGGATTTAAGCCTTGACCTACTAGCTCCAGCTTTATGGTATTTATCTTACTAACAAAAGGTCAAATAAATAAATATTATAAATATGTTAAATATGCTAAATAACTAACCTTCGCTACATAATGTTTAATATAAGTGTTAACAATATGTATGAATGGACTCTTTAAATCTGTGATAAAGTTATATTGAGGTACAATAACCTAAACCAACTATAACCCAGTTGTATATAATATCTAAGAATATACCGATGATCACCCGTGGCTGATTATTGGGCCGCGTTTTGGCAGTTTGTACTGGCGTATCTGTTTTGATGTTTTATTTGCCTGACGACTGATGAAAAAGTGGTCTCCTTTGGCCCGGCTGTGGCTCTGCTCTGTGTGTGCCACTGCTAAATAACTACTTAAAGCATTTCAACTAAGTCTTCTGTTGGAGTTTGTAACATACCAAAATCTTAATTTTGAAAGATTTTCATTTTGTAAATGCACATTGGTTCCAGATATCGGTTATCGGTTTCATTAACTAAGTATTAATAATCGGTATTGCCAATATTGGTATCGGCTTTATGAAAACCACTATCGGCCCATCCCTAATAATACCACTTGTGTAAAAACAGGTAATACATTCACCTTGGCAAATTCTAAGCCACTGGGCATGATAGCGAAAACACAAGACATCACACTACACAAAGACGGACTTACCCTGTGCACAGCTTGTCTTTATTAATAATTACCACGTTGTATGTGAGAGAGGAAAGAATTTAATCAAGAGGCATGATTCTCCTGGCATGCTGTCAAAATGAACAGAAGGTAAGGAATGATGAAGAGAAGATTTGGGATAAGGGAAACGATATGCTTCTCACTCATGACACAGGAGGGTGCGTATGTGGTCTAAATTGTAATTTAGCTCGTATGCCAGTGTATGCACACATACACATACAGCATTTGACAGCCAAGGAATGACATGCTAATTGCAGCTGCTGGTTAAGAGGCCTAACAGCCATTCAGAGTAAAAGGAAGAACTCAACAATGGGTGATAGGAATTTGTCTTCCTGCCAGAGCTGTCGAGCTAGACGAGGAGGCTCAGCAGACACAGTGTTTCCATTGATATCCATGCATTAGTGGTGCTTATGTTTTTTAACAAGAAATGCATACAAATTAAAGATTAGAGTGTCTTGTTTATTGCCAAGGCCATATGGTTAAATTTAGTTTAAATGATAAATTTAAACTGCAGTAACAATCCCTTTTTCACCAATCATTTGATGGTAGATGACAACAAGAAGAAACCCTAGATGGCTGAAGGGGGATTTTACGACGACATTGAACGTGCCAGAACTTTACGAGCCAAACTAAAATGCACCACTAAGTCCTGTCACCGTGTCTCCAACAGCAGCCGTGTCCGTGCTGTCTCAAAGTCTCCTCTGTGCTTTAGCTGGAGACTGTTGGACATCCCAGTGTTTAAGCCAGCAAATGTTAATGCTATGCTAACGTTACCAGCAGCGCGGGGGGGGGGGGGGGGGGGGGGGGGGGGGGGGGGGGGTTCTGACCATACTTGAGTATTCAAATATTCATAAACAGCCATCATTTTTGACCGATTCATGATGCATTGTTCTATCCCTAGTCTTTAGGTTAGCTTGCAAGCTGGAAAAATGCTGGAAAATACTTGTCAAACCTCACAGAGCTGTAAAATTGATGTGCATCATAATAGCATGCATTCTTTATTTTTGATCATCATAGGTGTTTAAATACGGACATCATATATATTGTAAGAAAATTGTTCATGCTAGAAATGTGAGGTTACAATTTGTTTTAATGTTGAAAAGAAAACGCTTTCATTTGGAGAACAAAAACTATATATGTAATTGAAATTCATCTTATTCAAAGTGTAGCATTGGCAATTATGTGAAAATGACATCCAGATTACATTTGTGATAGAAAACAATCTTCACATTTTGATAAAAAGTTATGATAATTGCAGCGAATATCCATAATCTTCTGTACGCATTTCTCTGGGTTCCTCACTATGTTCCCTGTGGCTCTTCATTTGAATTAATCAGGAACACACACACACACAGACACACACACACACACAGTTTGGATGCTATTTCTTCCCGGTAAAACAATTATACTGTTTCAGCCTCGTTTCCCAGTCCCAGCAACAGGAGCTGTTCTGGTCACCAAAACACTAACATGTCCTCACAGACCCAAACATACTGTATGCACTGTACAGCAGGGAAAAATGGGTTTTGTACACAACAACACAGATTTAATGGTAAATTTGAACTGACTAATTTAATAATGTCACACTTAAAGAAAAGCTAAGGGATCACAAAAGTTATAGCAATTCATCCTTGAGGAACACGTACCATACATACCTAATTTGACATGACTGAACAACATCCATCAATAGTTGCTATTTTACAAAAAACAAA
The DNA here is from genome assembly GCF_013103735.1 of Etheostoma cragini. Classification (NCBI taxonomy): domain Eukaryota; kingdom Metazoa; phylum Chordata; class Actinopteri; order Perciformes; family Percidae; genus Etheostoma; species Etheostoma cragini. The sequence continues at coordinate 4,958,183 of NC_048408.1, forward strand.
CATGTAATTTGACCGTATGATGGTGCTAGAGGAAAAACTAGCTCCCATCTTGCCATTGGATGGCACGGCCAAGTGGCGTAAAGTGGGAGATGCCTTTCTCTACGTCATACCCCCCCCTACCTCCAGAGCCCCTGCTCGGACCACGCACAGTTTTAAAGAAAACCTTCATATTGCTCTCAGATACACACCTGTAACAATTTGTGACTGCATCAAGACAAAATCTGACAAAATAAGCCTGTTTTGCCATGATCAGACACATAAAGTGTTGGGCTACGGAGCTCCAAAGTATAGGAATATAATGGAAATAAACACCTGAATAAACTGTGGAGAATATTATAATTAAACAATAATTTCAATCAGGAGAGACATGTTTGCAGATATACAAATTAGGTTTATTATACAACTCTATAAAATGTTAGTCTTTGGCAATTAGACTCCATTGCTATACGAATCTTTCATATTGTTATAATTAGGGGTAGGGACCCATCAGACCCCCCGATGGAATCTTGACACCAATGGTGGCAACGGAGGACCCCGAAGACCAAACCGAAGGAGGCTCCGGACCGGTCAGCTGGAGTAGAGGACTGGAGTCGGAAGGGGGGGGTCGCACTCTTTGCCTGCAACGACAGCTGAACAGCACAGGGTGAAACAGATTCATTAAAAGCAGGGTTGTGACTCTGTGATTGGCCCTTGCAATTTTATTACAATTTGGATTGGTTTAGTAGCAAGGTGAAACATTTAGGAAGAGAGCATTGATAAAGACTGAGGTCTCCCTGATAGTATTTAGGCTGAGCTACATTTAAATCAGGGGAGACTATCTGCAGACATGTTATGTATACACAGCAAAAGTATGTTTATTAGATAAGTTAGCTGTACTCCAAATAAAAGTTAGGTCTTTACGCTGAGCTAAATTTGTGAAATATTAGAGGAAATGTTTTAATTTTGCTGAGATCTCACAATGATGACATCATCCAACATCAGGAAGGCAATCAAGTTTCTGAAGCAGGTCAGCCTTGTAACCAGGGGCAACAGGAGCGTAGACTGCGGCTGGCTATTTTAGATTAATTGCAGACTGGAGCACTGGTGGCAGTGGGTGTCTCCAGGCACTAGGATGGGGTCTTCCAGGACTAAAACAGTCAATTTATTCAGTAGGTGAATGGGCGCTTGTGTCCGCTCTAGTATTTTCCTCCTATATCAGAGCTAGATGGGCATGAGGTGAGCATGGAGGGCCGTGTTATTAGAAATTGATGCCCGGGGTTCTGGAGGCCTCCCTGGGCAGACAAAGCTTAGGGCAGAGGCCACCCGAGCTGTGAGCAAAAAACGAGTGGCGGATTTGATGAAGATCAAGTGAATGAGCACAAGAGGTAGGGTTACAAGGAGCAGAGGACTCATACTGCATGATCAGGAAAAGGTACTAAAGGTGACTAAATGGGATAGAATGTTAAATCTTAGCTAACTGATTGAGTTAATTTAAGAGTAGAGCTTTTGATACAATGTCTCAGTGTCTTTATATTAATATATTATGTCACATCAACACTTAAAACAAGCACGCTCGCAGAGAGGGAAAGACTGGAGCTGAACAGATGTGACACAAAGTATTTTGAATTGTTGATATATTGCACTTGGGAGAATTCATTAAAAGTTGGTGCGAATGCCTCCCCTAAAGCTGACAGCTCAGTGGAGCAGCACAGCGAGTGCAGTATTCAAACCTCTCTCTTTACTTTGTTACAGATTTCTTTAACGTAACAGAAAACAAATCGGTCTCTGTGTGTATGATTGCATGATGCATCAATAAAAGGGAGGAAGGGAGAAGTGAATTGAATTGAATTTTATTTAAAGTACCACATTGAGACACTTTACAGATGAAGTAGGTCTACATCACGCTCTATAATTTGCAAAGCCACAACAATTCTAGTGATTCCCCCAAGAGCAAGCAGTGGCGAGGAAAAACTCCCTTTTAGGAAGTAACCTGGGACAGACCCAGGCTCTTCGTGGGCAGTGTCTGACGGCTGGTTGGGGGGGCGGATGGATGCACACTGGCAATAACAATCATAAGAAAGGAAATGGAACAGTGACTACAAATTGTAGTCGTAGTAGTTCATGTTATAGCAGGGCACTGCAGGGCGTTACAGGGTGTAGCGTGGCATAGAAGAGCTGGATTAAAGGAAAGATTAGCCAAAATATGTCTCCATGGGCAAATAGTCTGACACAAAACTACGCAATATAATACATTTAGGTGGGAAATGTATAAATCATGAAATGTAGCATAGTGATTAAGGTACTCCAGGGTCTAACTTAGACCTTCAATTCTAAAGGGCAGTGGGGCTTCACTCTCGCACACGCCACACTGCCCAAAGCCAGAGATGCTGTCCACAAATGTCTCGCTCTGTCCAAAACTCAAATATATTCCTTTTACTGTCATAAAGGAATAAAGAAACCTGAACATATTCACATCTAAAAGGCTGGAATCAGAGAATTTTCACTTTGTTCTATAAAAAATAACCCAAACCAATTTGTTTTTCAAAATGGTTGGCGATTTATTTAATACTTGACAACTAATTGATTAATCAATTTATCTTTGCAGGTCTAATAGCCAGGCAACAAATAGCCCTTAATATAACCACCATTTTCATTATTATGAACATGCAACATATCTACATGCAATGTTGCTTTGTTAATACTTAAACATGGACCCATACAGCTGTGGCTTTGCTAAATAACGGCCAACACTATATATATTCCATATATGGGATCAGGGCACATACTTGGATACAAACATATACAAGCATTTAAGGCAGTAATAAAAGCAACTTTAATAAATTAGCCTGGCTCTCCAGAGTTATAATGATGCACTGATAAGTATTGAAAGTTAGATTTGAACACGTCTCCTGCTTGCATTTCAGCTCAAAGGAGACATTACTATCAAGATGCACAGCGGGTGCCAAGAAATTACTAATTGTGCCCAAAAAATGATAAACAAAACAGAACTAGTGCATTAATTATGTCTACATGGCCTTGATCATTTAATAATGATTTGCAGAGCCAACTGCCTAGCCGTCACCTCTCCTGTGTACTTGCGATTGTACGGGATCTTTCCATCCTGACTACAGTGTTTTGTTAGATCAGCTGTCAGGGGATTTGGCTGGACATGTCGGTGTTGGACTCCACCGCCAACTCCTCGAAATGTCCTCAACAACTTCCACGCTGTTTCTTTGATTTGTTTGGAATCTTTTCTTCCAAGAGCAGAAGGGATTGTGAGCAGTCTGTCAGTTCTATGTCACAATTGAGGAGGGTGTCCACATATGTAACTCTGCTGCTCTCTGGGCCTTTAAATGCGTGATTGACATGTTCATTCATTAGCTAGCTAGATTTGACAGAATGGCATCTTGCCAGCGGTGCTGAAATGTGTTGAGGGGAGAAGTATTTGGCTCCGTGCCAAACTGGATGATATGACTGTAGGTGGAACAGAGAAAGAGATACTCCCAAATTCTATATTTTCACTGTCAAATGATTATCCCCTGTAGTACAGAAAGGGGCTTGGGATGTTTGTTCTTCTTCTTCTTCTTCTTCTTGCAAACTAACTGTGGGTATGTCGACTTCATGTTGGTTGCAGTTGATTTAAAAAGTGACAAGTTCTAAAAAGTGAGAAGTGTCCAAACAATAGAAACTCATCAAACCACTCCTGCAGCGTAATCCACTTGTCTGCTCTTCACCTATGTGCTCAGCATGTATCAAAGAGTCCCCATTTCCCCAAAACGTGGTTAAATACATGCTTTCATATCGCCCACCTGCACAGCTTTGATGGAAGCAGTGTACTCACATAGTCCATTCTAGTGATGCACGGGTCAGGGTTTTCTAACACCTACATCAGACTCCTTATTGGTGATAGACCGTTTTTATAAGCCGGCCGATAAATCGGGCTGATATTTGCGTTTTTGCGCGGGTTGCCATCTGCCGATACGCTGCTGTGTTTGCCGATAGATTTCTCCCGGATCTGTTTCCATACAGCCGTCCACAAGCAGCTCTGTGTTGCTGGAGAGGCTGGAGTTAAAGAGAAGACCATGCATGTCTCAAATTACAAATCAATCACTTTCTTTCAAAGGCTACTTTTCAGATTTATTGTTTTCTTAAGTTATTTAAATGTGTCGACAGAAAACATTTAGTGATGACCCGATTGTAACTGTCTTATAATATGTCAACAAGCAATGCATCATCAAGGCGGTCTTGTAGATGAAAGCCTTTTACCCTTGCACAGTTAACCATATGCAGTGCACCCATCCATATGATCCATATTGCACATATCATTTTGGTGATATGAATGTAAGGTGATAGCAGAAGTGACACTGATCTGTGTTTTTGTTTATCATTTTTCAAGAAATAGCAGAGCAGATTCCCCAAAAAAATCCAGTGTGGCAGGGTTTACATTTGTATGATGTTTGAGGGATTGAGGAGGAAAAATTAGTATCGGCTCCAAGTATCGGCAGCCCGTCTCGGTCATCGGCTAAGGCTGATGAAATAACAAATATCGGTTGATCCCTACTCCTTATAAGGCCGAGCAGCAAAAAAAATGCTTTTATCAAACTTTATGCATTATATCCTACCACAACTGAGAAGACTGCGGACGGAGACAAGGACTGTGCTCTGAGGTTCTCTCCAAGGTGTGTGTGTGTGTGTGTGTGTGTGTGTGTGTGTGTGTGTGTGTGTGTGTGTGTGTGTGTGTGTGTGTGTCTGTGTGTGCGTGTGTGTGAGCGTGCGTGTGTATTTGAGACAGGGTGACAGAAAGAGAAGTTGGAAAGTGCAATATTACAATGAGTCTATAAGGTTGTTGGGAAAAAAACAGATCAATTTAGCGGGGGTCTAGTACAGTCAAGGCCATAGATTATGATTCACATCGTTTTCATACTCTTGCTGAATGAAAGCATCTGCCTTCATTAACTTTCTCCTCTCCTGTAAGTAAAATTGCATAAATCAGTTTATTTTACCGCATATGGCTCCCATAGGACATGTTTAAGAAACAAAATGGTACTAAAAGCACAACGTCTTTTATTAGAAGAACCTCACCAAATAGATACAAATTGAAGGTTTGGAATTAGGGATACAGTAGTAACACTTTTTTCAGATGTAAAAGTACTTAAATTTGAGTACAGATATGAGTACTTAATAATAGAGTAAAATATACAAGACTAACGTTCTATGAATTACTTTGAAAATATGCATTATTGCATCATGCAGTCCCTCCAGGATTTCGCGATGTCGTGATTACGGCAATTCACGCAAATTCAACCAATCACCGTGACTTTGGGGCGACACGCATGTCTGACCAATCACCGCAATTTATTTGCAAACTTGACCAATAACTGGAGCATCCTGTGACTTCAACCAATCCCAGCAGTCTCACGTGCATGAGTGTCCCAGTCCAGGTTAGAAAATCAACCAATAGTGTAAAGGTCAACAAGCCAGTGACATACATGTTCAAAATTGATTAATTCCACAAACGATATTTTGTTTTAAATTCACCAGCCATTTTCATCTTATACCAACAGCAAACATTTCCACCAAAATATCCTTTTTGTTTTTAAAAAGGAAAACGGAATCTGTCTCCCTCAACTTTATTGCAACAAACATACAAAAGATATTGCATCTTTGTCACAATTTATTTTTTTATAAAAGCTCCCGCAACATCGTTTTGCAGCACAGCACTGCAGCACAGTGCAATGCTAACTAGCGTTACATGCAGTGATGCATGGTTGTGTCGGAGTAGTTTTATAAGGTTATGAGCACATGGACACAGTATTGGACCCGATAGCGATGTATCCCTATTGGTAATAGTCAGTCAACGTGCTCGGCCAACGGACTATTCTGGAAATCTAAAGTCCAAAAGCCAGCACATTAGCCGATGTAGATTTCCTTTAGAACCTTTAGAAAAATCATTAGAAAAATCCAACTCGGTGCACCCTATTCATATGTGATCTAATGCCTCTAGGCTACCCCGTATGCTCACCCATGCAAACCCACTCATCACTGTCATCGCCAAGAACGCACTCTATCACAGAGAGATTAAACAGAAGCTACACTGGCTAGTGGACGTGTAGATCCTGAGATACTGTCTCTGTGTGGAGAGGCATTGACACTGAAGAGAATGTACACAGCGCACTGGGTGAAGGTAATGAATGAGAGGGAGAGAGAGGCATTGTTGCTGTGCCAAGCAGGGCCACGTGGCCATTGAACCTGTGTCAATGTGACCCCAAGTGTCAATGGGAGAAGATGAATACAGTGTTGGCGATATGGCCACTCCAATGGAAACAGAAAACACTTGTGGGCTTAAAGAGAAGATATGAGAGTGACGCACAGAGGTTGGTTGGTCTGTGTGTGTGTTTGTAAGTGTGTGTGAATGAGAAGCTATTGAATGAAGAGGTTGTATGTGAATGATTGCAATTTAGTAGGTGATACAGTTTTTCTTTTGATGTCTAATTTATCCGAGCAAACATTTGTACTATTTCATATCGAGAACTGCATTTCTTCTTTTTTTTTCATTTTGGGTGTATTAAAAGATCAAGGTAAATTTCAAAAATGTGAAAATGAAAGTAAAGGCTCACCTCGTGCAGGGAATCCTAAACATCTATACTTGTTTTCTCTCATTGTTACTGAATATGAAGTTGAAAATGAACCCATCTGTACAAATGGCATTTGCTCTACAGCACATCATTTAAAAAAAAAGTGTATATGCCTGTGTTTAAAACTGGACAGGAATCATGTTTCTATCATGTTTGGTTTCGCATTCTCTCGAATTGTCAGCTTACCCTGACGGCTACAAGTACAGCCAAAGCCACAATCCACCCACTTGAGAGATGATAATGCATCATCGAGTGCAGCACCAGTGTACTTCACTCAGTTTTACTTGATGCTAAAAGCAAGCGGTAATGGGTTTGAGTTATGCATTTTCCACACATAAGGCTCCAATGCTGAAAACAACTTTGTCAGACAACGATGAAAACTCCTAACCGGAAGCTGAATTACTTCTCTCCCACTCCCTCTTCTTTTTGCAAAAAACACCAGTGCTGCTCCAGTCCCGGTCAGAAAAAAAGAAAGAAAATGCGACATGCTGGCTTCCATCAAACAACACTGCTGACAGAGCTGAGGGAATTTACATGTTGAAAGGTCATCATTGAACTGCTGTTTCTTGGAAATGTCGCTGAACTTGAGCGGGATTTTGAGTTTTTTTGCATTTCTTTCATGTTTGAATTTTTGAATTTTTTTGGGGGGCTTTTCCCGTTTATTTGACAGTGACAGCAGATAGATAGGAAAGGGGGAACAGAAGAGAGGGGATGAAATGGAGCAAAGGATTTGAGCTAGAGGCCGCCCCTGGTTGCTGGTTTCCTTTCTCCACTCTTGGTTTGAAATCTTTAACCTACCGACAGAACATGAATAAATGACCACACGCCGTCAGAGAGGAATGTACTGCATTATACTGTAAGTAATTTGAGACACGGAAAACAGTTCCCTCAAGAAATGAAGTCCACTTTAAGAGAACTGACTTCTGAAAACCTTCTCCCAAGGATCCTTCATTGATAGCGCAGTGATAAAAAAAAAAAAAAGTTTGAGTTTTGAGTTTCTGTGCTGTCAGTTAAAAGTCATTTAAACTGTGAGCATTTCCCCCTAAAATCGTATTTTCTGTCAGGGTTACACATGCCCCTTGCTTTTAATTGCTTAAAAGTTGCCAGGCAACAGCGAAAGAGGCTATGTCTGGGTGAGTCATAGTATGTGCACTCACATTTTGGACTGACACGTTCAAAGGAAAACAGACTTTTGCTGTTTCATGTACACATACAGTTACTGTATTGATTGTTGATGACCTCACAGTGACATCACGGTGTGTAATTATGTTGTCCTAGATACCGCTCGCTACGGTACAACATCTCTCGCTTTCCTTGTCATTTTTCTCCCTTAAATGCTTTTATAATGTATCACTTTTCCAAGCTCTCCTCACAGCGCGTTCTCCCATTCTCTCCATTTAAGCTACTGTTCCTCCTCCCCCAACAGCCCCCCCTCATCTCATCTTGTTAGCTTTTCTCCAATTCCAATTCCTGCCTCCACTTTCACCCACTCATCCTCTAAATTAGTCTTTCATCCCCTTCTCATTTTCCCCAACCTTTCATGCCTTCAGTTTTACCTGACCTATCACTCTTTTCCATCCGCTGTTCTTCCCGTCTTTTCTCATCCCGTGACCTGTGTCTGCCCTCTGTTTCTCCTGTCTTGGAGCTACTTTTCCTCCCTCTTCATCTCCTCTCCATGTTTCTATCCACCTGGTTTGCTTTTATCCTTCTTCCTCTGTCTTTATCATGTTTTTTTCCACTTTTGGACCTTCCCCTGCTCTGTTTATTCTCTCCTCTCTTGCCAGGTCCTCACCTCTGTGGTTCAGGCTCACTGTTTGTTCTCAGTTCTGAAACAGTAGCGCAGGCCGTCCAAGCCTCTTACCAACCACAGTGGAGAGCTGCATTAATATTGCATGCCACTGTCTTATCGACCACAGCAATGCCAGGAATACACACACACACACACACACACACACACACACACACACACACACACACACACACACACACACAAAACACACACACACACACACACACACACACACACACAAACACACACACACACACACACACACAGAGTATAAGGAGCCATGGTAACAGCTATAAAGCCAGATTTGTGGCTTGGGTGGCATTGGTTAAGAGTTGTGTGGTGCACTGAACTTAAACCCGGGCCCCAAGATTAGGTTTCTTCACAATATGAAGTACAGACTGGTAGAGGCTTATTAAGACTGATGGTGATTTCAGAGGATCTTCACCAGTTACCAACAAGGCGGCCAATATTGGGTTTTTTAGCTGAAAAAAATATATACCTTTTTTATGTGGATTGTGCACGATATGATCATGAAAAGGCAATCAGAAGGCTGCGTTTCTATAACTATTTAAAATAACTTTAAAGAAGGAACCTCTGAAATACCTACAAAGAATATATAATAGTATTAAATAGTTCCTGTGTTTTATTTGTGTCTCCCACCCTCCCTTTCTTTCATCACTGTGTTTTTATTGGCCCATTGTACTGGTTGTTAATTGTAGAGTAAAAATTTGATCGCAAAAAAATGTAATACTTTACATTTATTGTGTTTGCTGTCAATACGTTATAGAAATGAACACTGACAAAATAAAGACTACAGGCAAATAAAATAAATGGCTAAATAAAAATAATGTTCAGTACCACTCAATTGCCAACCATTTAAATACATAGCTATGTAATACCTTTTCGAAATTACCACATAAACACGTATGCTGATACCAATGTGTCTGTGATTGACCGATGTTATCGTTCTCGACTGAATACAAAGAACCTGAGGCCTGATACAAAAGATTTGGCGTTAACGAAGTAACTTCAGGTTCAACCCAGGGATTTCTGTATCACGACAGTGGATCACTTGTTACCGCCGTGGAAACTTATGCTGAATGCCTAACCTGGTCAGGAACAGGTTTGGATCATCCCATTGTAACCGCACCCCCGACTGACTGATAATGCCGTCACCGCTTTGAGCACAACTAGATTTCAGTGAGGAGAGAGAGAGAGAGAGAGAGAGTGAGAGAGAGAGAGAGAGAGAGGGAGAGAGAGAGAGAGAGAGAGGGAGAGAGGGAGAGAGAGAGAGAGAGAGAGAGAGAGAGAGAGAGAGAGAGAGAGAGAGAGAGAGAGAGAGAGAGAGAGAGAGAGAAATAGAACACATCATAAGAGTTAAAACATTCAGAGACCAACATCCCCGTTAACATTACCCGATGTGTATCTTTATGACCAACATAGATCTAAGGAGAGAGAATTATCTGAAAGCTATCTGTGTTTTACGATGATAAAAGTACTGATTATTTAAATGGAGTCTGGTGGGTTTCGTGATGGTGTTTCACCCTTAAATTAATAAATATCAAAACATATTCAAATGTTGGCTGAGTGAGTTCAGCCAGTTTTTATTTGCTTCCCACTGCCCGGGTAGCTACTGAAATATAAGGCTAAAGCAACGACAGTTTATGAAAGCACACGTGTAATTATGGTCAGAGATTGGTCCTGACTGATGGGGAAGTGATATTGATAAGTCTTGTAATTTACGCATTTACAGCGATGGCTATTTTTCCAGCTTTCCTTCCTGTTTTAGGAAACAGAGACTGTATATACTGCTCTGCCTGTAAAACTGTGTCTTTGGTCTTCATATTCATGTAGAATTATTAACATATACATATACATAAATACAGCTCTGCTAGCTCTGGTTAGACCGCGGTTGTTAGGTTAGGTGAAGTCGGGTAACTGAAAGAGATCCTGGGCCTGTTGATCTTGATAAATTTTACAGGCCTCTGATCTATGAAATGAAGTTGCCGATACTGATACAAATATTTGGTTATTTAAAAATGCAACATATCGGCCAATAAATATATTTATTAAATAAATAATACATATATATGAATATTTTTTGAATCCAGCAATGCGTAAAATAACATCAAAAGATTTCCCTAACATTAGTTAGTGCTCACTAAAATAATATGATAATAATTTGTTTTATTGTCACAACAGAACAGAGGAACATCAAAATATAGTAAAGTTCTGCTAAATAAAATGTTTAAAAATACAAACTTAAAGTCTTTTGAACAAAAACACACACAAAAAATTAGTGTTGCCAACAGGGACGTTGTACAGCGCCCTCTGGTGGACAAACTATACAACGGCAACACTCGTTATATGGGTGACCGTCCGTTTTTATTTTACTTTTTAAATATTGATTTATCAGAATCATTTCTTTGATATTATAAATAATTTTGATGTATGAAAATCTAAAGAATAAAAAAAATTTAAAATAAAGATCGGCCATTTCAAATGCCAATACCGCTTTAACTATGAGGACCGGAAATTGAATTAAACGGTATTCAACTGAAATTAAACCTTAAACTTGAGCCTGATTCTAAGCTTTAAACAAAGAGGATCCTCTGGAAATGTTCCAGAGTTTTTTCACAACCGTAGAAGCAGACGCAGGTACACGCGTGCACACACATGTATTTCCATTGCAGTGCATGCTGCGGGCCTCGTCAGGAATTAGTGAGCCAGTTTAGGTTACATTGGGAGAGACATATCACATATGTGGCTCAGCATAATATGTATTTTCAAAGGCATCCTTTATTCTTTGGCTTTCATAAGCAATTGAATCTGCAGGGCAGCTGGAGAAGTGTTTGATTATTTCACTGCACTGTCATCTCTGATGGGCCTAAAGATTGAACCGAGTACCTCTGAAGTTGCACTTTCCATACCAGTCGGAGGAAGATAACATTTCAAAAGTTTCAGTGTTTAAATATTAGGTTAGACATAAAAGCTCTGCCCGCAGTGTGTTTGTTAAAAAAAAAAAAATCCCAGGCCAAAGTTGACTGACACGTGGGAAGATGAAAACGCTACAGTGCCTGGATGAAAACAAGACATCTCGTCACTGTGCGTGTCTATTTAAAAACACAAATACAGATGAAAGGTGGTACGCTGTGTTAGGCTTCACAAACACACACTGGCGTGCACAGATACAACCACATGACAAGAGCCTGCTTACCATTCCTTTAACCTACAAGAAACTGTGTTTTTCTCTTATTGCAAGCTGGGGTGACCTCAACGGTGAGGTGAAGAAATAGCCCAGTAAATTACAAGCGCCAGCAGTGCCTGAAAGAATGTCAGGAGATATTTTAGCCCACTCACCAGCTACTTTATCAGGTGTACCTTGCTAGTACTGACCTCCGTCTGCCCTCAGAACTGCCCTAATTCTTGGCATCGTAGATGTAACAAGGTGCTGAAACATCCCTCAGAGATTTTGTTGTGAATCTCCTGTTCCGCCACGTCTCAGAGGGTCTCTATTGGATTGAGATCTGGTGACTGTGGAGGCTATTTTAGTGGAGGAAACTGTTATGTTCAAGAAGCCAGTTTGAGATGCTGTTAACTTTGTGCCATGGCACGTTATCTTGCTGGAAGTAACCATTAGAAAATATGAACCCTGGTCATAAAGGGATGGACATGGTCGGCAACAATACTCAGGCGGGCTGTAAACAATGCTCAGTTGGTACTAAAGGGGCCCAAGGTGTGCCAAGAAAAACATCCTGCAGACAATTACGCCACCAACAGTCTGATCCATTGATACAAGGTAGGAAGGATCCATGTTTTCATGTTGTTTACACCAAAGTCGGACCAAACCATCTAAATATCTCAGCAGAAATTGACACTCATCTGACCCGGCAATATTCTGTAGACCAATTTTGGAGATGCCAATCGTAGCTTCGGTTTTTCTGTTTTAAGCTGACAGGAGTGGCATCCGGTGTGTTCTTCTTCTGGAGTCCATCTGCTTCGTGGTTTGACGCGTTCAGACACGCTCTTCTACCTCAACCTCGGGTTATTGAGGGTGGAGATGAAGCAGTGGATATGACACGTGTCTTTGCTGTGGGAGGTCTGAGTTTGATTCCCACTGTGATACGTCAACCAATGTGTCCCTGAGCAAGACGCCTAACCCCTAGTTGCTCCAGAGGCGTGAGACCTCTGTCCTATATAGCAGTTGTAAGTTGCTTTGGATAAAAGTGTCAGCTAAAACGTGTAGTACTTATGTGTGTTACTGTTTTCTTTCTATCAGCTTGAACATATCTGGCCATTTTCCTCTGACAAGACATTTTAGCCCAGAGATCTACTTCTCCCTTGATATTTTTTCTAGATATGGGACTATTCTCTGTAAAACCCTAGAGATGGTTGTGCGTAAAAAATTCTGAAATACTGGCATCAACGTCCATGCCACGTTCAAAGTCACGTAAATCTCCTTTCTTCCCCATTCTGATCCTTAATTTGGAACTTCAGCAGATCTGTCTTAACCATGCCTACATGCAAAGAGTTGCTGCTAGGGGATTTGCTGATAACATACTTGTGCTTACAAGCCGTTAAACCTATTAAAAAGCGCACAAATACTTTGGGTTCATTATGAAACTGTGATTGGCCTACCCAGACAGGGCGTCATTGATTGTGGAAAATGAGATGCTGAAACAATATATCCTGTGAGCCTGATCCATGCCCGTTTGTACATTTAAAGAGTTATTAGTCATTGCAGTTTTTCCATCGGTACATACTGGATGTGAAGCGATTTCTTTTAAGTGGGCATGTACAAAAGTTACATATATTTTGATTATTTTTGGGGAATTATCTGCCTTTATTTGAGAGCAGAGAGTATAGAGATGGCAGAGGAGATGAAGAAGTAATAACATTAATATATCCCCACACTGACACAAACCACATAAGCTGTTCATGGCCAGGGCCTTAACCCCTAAGCTGCCAGGAATGAAGGAATTTAAAAAGACCAACACTTAAACCTTTAAAATCACATTTGCTCAGAAGAATTCCAGATTCTTTGTCCAATATTACTTACATTAAACTCACACTAGGCACTATTGCAGCCAGTATGAAGAGCAGAACAATTACAGCGACCAATAACTTATTCAGTGCCCATATGGACTTGAGAATTATTTTTTAATCACCTTGATTCTTCATGATTCTTTCTAATGTGATGAGAGTTGAACAGTGTCATTCACAGAAAAATGGTGCATTGCTTTTGTTTGGCCCGCATTAAGCACAGTTTACCAAGTAGATGGTCTTCTGTGTAACTGAACATCACATTCTATTACTCAGTGATGACTACAGTATTTAGGACAACATACTATGCATTTCTTTGTCCATGAGTGACTTTTTGCCAAACAATCGTATCCTATTTTTGCAAATATATGGCCCATAATATCTAAAACACAAGTTACAAGATTTCTTACTTTACGTAATATGTATGGTCATGTTTATTTTTTCTCAAAATCTGTTGAATACTTCTCTACATAACAATATGTTGTAATAAGGTGAGGAGGATAAAAAAGGATGAGAAACTTAAACAATGTGGACAAGCCAATGCCAATAAAACACAAGAGTCAATATGTTCTCTATAAAATACAAAAATTGGCCTCTGAAAAAACAAAAACAAACAGAAAACACAAAAAGTCTCTCAATTAACTCCCATAGACACTTTTCTCCCTGTGGTCATTTATTATCATAAATGATACCCCAACAGAGACATGTGCTGACGAAGTGAATGGATCTTCTGTCTGCAGTCAGCTCTGCCCCTGGTTGATTACATCACAGTTAAAAACATGAACTCAATCCTTGTGTGAGCACTGTGGGGTGTGCTGGGGCATTGCCAGGCTGTCTGCCACCTTGTGTTTGCCTTCAGTATCACAGTTCATTCATTCTTTTTTTTTTTTATGGAGGCAAGTGAAAAAAATAAATCGACCTTAAACTTTTTTGCAAATAATTCATGTTCTGATTTAAAGCTAGCATCACGGTGTCCTATTTCTTTCAAAATATCTGTTAAAATATGAATGTAAATAATCTATTAATGTTTTCAGTTAATTTAATGGTGTAAAACTAAAGTGTAACTTCTTACCTTTCTAATGGTATGTACGGTTTACTTTAGCTTTTACTTTACAAGAGCCGGCTAAAATACGCTACGGCCAGTAAATTAGCCGTGCGCTACCCTTGGCCGTGACCGAACACCGCTATCTCCTTACTATAGACCCCGGGTCTTGCTGGGTATTAAGTCCAGAGACAGTTAGCTAAAAAAAGTCCCATCAATGCTGTCAAATCTACAGGATCTTACTTCCGTCCTTCACAATAAAATACCATGCTTGAACAACTCTGAATTATGCAATAAGAGCTCCTTAATGTCCAGGACAGTAAAAATAGAAAGTTCTTAGAGGGAAAGATCGTCACCCGGGCATCGTTACGTCTTTCCCTCATCGAAGTCACTCTTAAATTCATACGTAGATTGTTAGGGGGGTATAGATTAATTCTGCTAAACTATTGGTGATGATCGGAAATGTAAAGTACTGGAGACAAAAGACTGGAAAAAGTCCGGATGTGGCTAATAGCAGCGAGTGTTGTCTGAACGTGGACACAGTGGTTTTTGGTTTATTTCGTGTTTTTAATTTGTGTTTATTTTATAATGTTTTCATCTTTATATAGCCTTGTGCTATATTATCTAAATTCTGGTGATCGTAGCGTGCATTTCATTTGTTGTGGCTAAAAATGAGAAAAATAAAATAGGCGACAATGTACTGTAAAACATAAAGGAGTAGTCAGAGAATCATTCATTGTTATCATAATACCACATGAATATGGGAAGTAGGGGTGTTAAGTGGCCTACAACCCACTAAGAGCAGGCATTATTAATACCATCAGTCGGTCCGCCACACATATCCAACAGTATTTGTGGCAGGAAAGAGGCGTTGCTTTGTTTTCTTTTGTTCATTGTACAAACGGTTTAATAATAATCACTCCTGCAAAGTGGTACAGCCTCACAGCATGTCAGAGAGGAACAAGGTATTGTAGAGAGGTGTTACCAAAGATTATAGAGCACCGACCCGCCTGTCAGGCAGACTCCACAGAGAGAGTTCACTCACGCCACCTATAGCTGTAGATTAAGCTTGATTAATGGTCCATGCCAAGCTCTACTTGTGCATTGATGTGTGTGTCGATAAGAGAATAGCAAGGCCGGCGTGTGTGTGTCTGTGGGGTGTGAAGACAGTGACGACGATTAGCTTCAGAGTGAGTAGCGACCCTATAGCCATAGGGAAAGAAAAAAAGTGTCTCCCCTGTGCTTTCTGACCATGGTGGGTAATCTGTATGACCTCATAAGGGGCAGGATTCCATATTGACCCACCCGATCGTTCATTTTCTCAAAGACAGAGCAGGATACCCAGGGTTCAGTTTACGCCTATTGCCATTTCCAGCCAATTATTAATGTTATAAAAAAAAACTCATAAAGTGACATTTTCATGCCGTGGGACCTTTAAAGCAACACTAGGGAACCTCTCCCGCTTCCGTCCCCCTACAGGTTGGTAGCAGAACAGTCCCATTATGTCTCATTGGATCTACAGTTCTGAATGCAGAAGTGCCGTTCACCCTGTTACGAGTTACGAGAAACTGCTAGCCTTGTGGTGCATTTAAAGTTATTTTAAATGCCCATAGCCCATCCAGTGGTTGCTTTTTGTCATTTAAGAGAACATTAAACTGAACATGTACAGTTTCTGCCAGCCAACACACCTTCCAGCCGCCCTGTTATCATGCCAGTTGCGTGCAAAATGTTTCCGGTTTGGAACCATGATTTTGTAAGGTTTGAATGGATGATACAATCTATTCAAAACTAAAGAGAATGGATATGGATGGATGGATTGATATCACCAATCTAACATTTGCACAAAGTGTTCTGCAACCACTGTCAGACTGAGTGTGATGAGAGGATGTGTAGCCTAATTAGTGTCCTGATCAAATGACCAACACATTTATAATCGTATGACTGGCGTGAAACACATCCCTATGATATTTTTATTATTGCGCAGCCAGTTTTAATATTCTGGCTGCTACTTCCCTAGAACTCTAGCTGTCTTTCATTCACTTCCTCCTCTTCACTGTGTGAGTGAGTGCTGGTCGCCCGCCTGCCTCTCCTGTGGCTTTTCAATGTTGTGGCATTCAAACTTTCACATTGAACTGCCCTTGACACTTTCTCTCCATGTATGAGAGTGTGTGGAGGCAGCCTGTCAGAACTAGCCTATGTCTATGCATCTGTATGTGTGTGGGCATTACCATGTGTTTTGTGTGTGCGTGTATGTGTGTATGTGTGTGTGTATGCATGGATTTGTGATGGTTGCGGTTTGGCAATGATGGGGCATGCACACTTGTCCATGTGTGTATGTGTGCCAGACTGGCCCCAGGGTCCGGAGCCATCATGCTTTATGAGGTATGGCAAGGTGAAAGCAAAACATCTGCTCGCCCAAAGAAAAGCCCTGGTCTGGGACTCATGTTGGGTGTGGGCAGTGAGTGCGCATACACACACACACACGCACCCACATACCCACACCCACACACACTAAACAGCTCTCAGAGGAAAATACACAAGACTTGATCTTGATATTACCACTAGTCACGCAAAATAAGCCCATATGGGAAGGCAAGAACACACATACATAAATCTAAAGTAGAAAAAATAATTACTTCACACACGCACACACACACACACACACACAAACACACGCGCACACACACACGCACACCCTTCCTCTGGCTCTTTTTCCTCTCATCCCCTCATAGGTTGGCTCTTGTTTTCTCCTATTCCGGTGTTTCCCCTTATGTCAAGGGCATTGGAACAATCCCCTAGTACCTGCCATTGTGCTTTCCCCCCTTCATCCCTCCGCTCCTCTTTTCCCGCCGCCCCTCCTGTCTTCTCAGAACACCCCGGAGAGGAGAACTGCCATGTAAGGTCTAGTGGAGAGAGGATAGACATCGGAATCACTGAACCTACCCACATCTATTCTCTCCAACCTTGTCTGTCAGACTGCCTGTATGGTGTGTGTGTGTGTGTGTGTGTGTGTGTGTGTGTGGCTATGCCTTATTTTTTTAACCCTTTTGTATGCAAGCGAAGTTGGCTAACAGAGTAACTTTTCTTTTCCGTCTCTGGGAAGCTGTGGGGGAAGCTATGTGTGTTCTTTCTGGTTTATCATTTTTTGCCCCCCCCCCCCAAGCAGATCTACTGGCACATCAGTGGTGCTTAAGGCCTGAAAGAGTTGCATCGAACACTAGCCCCAGCTGTGGGAATTCCATGTTTTTCCTCCTTTCTCGATATCGATTCAGAGATCAGTCTGCCTCTGAACTCAAGACTCGGGCTTGTTGTCCCTCCGACATGCCTCACACCTAATAATTACAGAAAGACACAGTTGGACCCAATTCTCTATCCAATCGTCATTGTTTTGTTTTCCTAAAAGCCGTAGCCTTGTTAAATATGCCTTGTCAAGTACCCCCGAAGAGGTTTTTTGTTAAATTACAGTCATTGGTTGAATACCGCTTGATATTTTCCATTTTAACTTCAGTGAGTACATTTCCTTTCTGCCTTCCACTTGGCCTGGCTCCCCGTCAACATCATTTGTCTGCTCTGTCTGGCCTGTAATTGTAACACACTTCAAACTGTCTGAAAGGGTATAAACAAATGGAAATAATGCCATTTTCCTGACTCAAAGAAAGAAAGAAAGAAATGCAATTTCAATCTATGCATGCAGAATTTCAATCAAAGTAAGATTTCAAATGACAACAAGCATCACGTCAAGACTTTTAACATTGTGTGCCTAGGGAACATGGCGTTAATCTCCTATTTAAATTTAAAGGGTTATTCCAATATTAAGTTCAGTAGTTCTTGCAGCAATAATAATACTGTTCTCTCTAACTTAATTGATGAGATCTGGGATCACAGTAACATTGTTACAAGTCAGACAGGATGAGAGAAACGAGCAGCCAGAATCATCAGACAGGTTGGCAACAAGCTAACATGTTAAACAGATGATCTCAACCATGTTGGTTTAACATGAAAACCCAAACTGCACTCCCTGAAAATAGTCATTGTCATCATTGTGCTCACAAAAATACAGCAAGTCAAAGTTGAAGAGAAAGTTGTTCTGTAAACTGGGACTGATGTTTCAGGGGTCAACAGTGCGAGCACTTCACTCACATTTGCGACTAGAAATAACCAAAAACTGTTGATTTAAAAGCATGTGCAAATACCCTAACGGTAATTTCATGAATTCATTAATTAATTGCCATTCTTTGCAGATCACGTCCATAACGAGACAAATTGAAACTTGCAAATAAATGCAAAGCTCTGTTCTGTTCTAGAACCTGCCGGTCTACCCCAAAGTGACTAGCCGAGAGAGTGTATCATCTCCATGGCAACGGCTCTCTGTACTTGTGTTCTTACTTGTAAATGTAATGAAATTACTGATAGGAAAAAAACACAAAAAAGCTATGAAAATAAAACCCAAGTTGCATAAATGTTCTTATCTGTTTTCCAACTGAGGTCTTATCAAAACTGTTTAAAGTGATTTCATATTATGCTTTTTCCCTTTCCTTTATTGTGTTATTTCTCTTTTTTGTGCAAATAGTAGGTTTACAAATTGAAAAAGCGCAAAGTCCTCCCCCCCAAAGGGACTTACCATCTCCAACAGAAACCACTGTTCACAAACTGCTCCAAACAGCTCTATTGTAGTCCAGCCTTTTGCTTCAGAAACAAATGTGACGTCACTTTGTAACAAACGTTATAATGCTCGCCTACCTGCTAGAGTGGCACACCCTCATACTCTCCTTCTGACTGGCTAGTAGTCCTTACCTAGCTATTGTTATTTTTTAATTAACCCAAATAAACCTATTCTGGTACAACCTCAAAATTCAATTATTACTCTGACACTTACAGTATAATTTACATCCATTGGAAGCCATGCCTGTATATCATATATTGTGACTTTAGATTTATTTTGTTGCTTTTGTATTAGTTTTCTACTAGTGTCATGGCCAACACTTGCCCTTTAAAGCAGTCCATTCAAGAGGTATAACAAGAAAGGAAGAGATGAAGAGAAAAATGAAGAGTCTGAGCCTTGTAGTCATGTATCAGAAGTAAATGTTTCAATGAAAATGAGTTGTGCTCAGTTGTGTGTAACCCATATATACACATATATCACACACATAATAATTATAATATAAATTATAAATAATGCAATGACCATGATAAGGTGAGATAACTATGGTAGACTGTGTGTAATGATGATAGTGCAAAAGTGCAAAAGTTGAAAGTGCCGTTGATCATGATCAAATATTGATATGATTATAAAATATAATCATAATAACCTGTAAACTGACTGACTGAATAATACAATTTCCACGTTA
>NC_048408.1:4978118-4983019 GCF_013103735.1 Etheostoma cragini
GTTGCACTACTCAAATTTTCATCAAAACTTGCCGGGCAACTTCAGCGGGCAACGTTAGGTTGCTAGCTCCGAGGTTGTTCTGGTTGTTTCTTGTAGCAAAGGGATTTTGACACACAGGTGGCAGCAGGGAAGGAGCACAGCCTGATGTACTTCAGTTGATCCAGACTACTCACTGTAAAACTAAACACACCCACACCCACACATCCTCCAATGCATTTGCGGTTATCTTCTGGCTATATACTCTACATTAGTGTCTTTTAAGATCTTCTCTCTGAAGTGCAATCTGGAGGTCTAAGAGTGTATGAACGACATCTGATCCAGTTTAGAAATTAATTGGTGACTGTGCGATAACTCACTCACTTACATGAAGAATATAGAGGAGGAGAGCAATTGGGGGGTGTGACATATGAAAAAGAGAGAGTGGCAATCTAGTAGGAGGAAAAGGAAAAAAAAACGAGAAGATGGCTTGAGGAACTCTTAGATGAATGTGCACCATGTGTGTGTCACTGTGGTGGGCCGCTAAAGAGAGCGAGTTAAGGGGCAAATGCAGATATGCTGTAAATAAGTGGCTACTTGTTTCAGAAATTATGCAGAGGTGTGGGTGTGTTTGAGAGTGAGTGTGTGATGCATACTAGCCATAATGGAAATCACTCAATGCAGCATTTTTTACTCAGAAATTTTAAAAACTGGGTGGGGGGATTTACTCGCTCCAATTTAGAAAATAGCTTCACCCACAATAAAAACTGTTTTTTTCTTTTTTAAATGTTCTTCATTACACTCATGATACTCTAAATCAAGTGGCTGCCATCAGTGGAATCTAAAAGCAATCTGAATAGACTCTGGGTTTGATAGAGTAAAGTAGAGACAATAATAATTGATGGTTGCCTTGACAACGCGTTAGGCAGAACATGGTAGTGGGGGCTTGGGAAGGGAAGGCACAGGTGTTGGGGTAGCTTCCAGACAGAAACAGGATGGGCCAAGAGTGCAAACAAGGGATGTGTGAAGAGCAAAGTAACGGAGGTAAGTAAAAAAGAAAAATAAGGTGGGTACGAGGGAGACAGGAAGGGGAAAGACACCAGCCTAGAAGAATAATTACACCCAAATGGTGCTTCAAATGCAAACAAGTCAATTGAAATACTATTTAACTTTTTTTTTAGCCCACGTTTTGTCAGGGCACACACACACAAACACCCACAAATACAAACACACTGGCTGGCAGAACATCACATTATGACACCTAGATTATCCAGCAGGCATCTGGTGAGGCAGCTAACACGCTCTAGCAGAGCATGCAGGGTAGGCCATATGTGTGTGTGTGTGTGTGTGTGTGTGTGTGTGTTTGTGTGTGTGTGTGTGTGTGTGTGTGTGTGTCTGTCAGGTGTCTGTGGGGACAGCTGCTCACTAAATAGTATTATTGTGTCTAATTGGGGATTACCAAGTCAGTGTGTCGTGATGGAAAGTACTTTGTCTCAGCTGTAAACAGGGCTCACATACTGCAGATGTATAGCAGGCAGAGAATGGCAGGATACGGAGGGGAAGCGTTGGGTGACTAAACTCGCCCAACAGATTACAATAAGAGTCTGTCTTCTGTGCAGATATTATCACTCAATCTATTTGTCAAATTATCAATAAAGTCATTTATCAAATAAAGACGTCAAGTCTTCAGTGGTTACAACACAATGTGAGGAGCTGCTTTTTTCTGTTATCAGAAGCTAGGCTTCCAGTCAGTTGTCAGGCCAAGGCAACGTGTTGCTTACTCGTGTACGAGAGAAGTTTGTAGTATTTGTTCTTTCATGTCAGCCATGATTCATGGTTTCTGGAGACAAAGACAAATTAATAAACAGCTGATGGGCCATGTGAGTTAAATGTTCCGTATGCCACCTCAAGCCTCAAGCTTAAGAACGTGTTGTTGAGGCACAATTGAGGAAGTTTTTCTAATGTGATACTTCCGCCAAACCGCTAGTATTTGTCAAATGCCTTGAGTCTTGGAAAAAGAAAGGTCAAGTTGAAGGTTTTTCTTTGTTTGTTGTTTTGTGATATGTTTTTTTTTTTTTTTACCTATCTTTATTTTGATAGGGGCATGTACTACAGCAGTTTTAGCCTAAGCCTGACCCTATGGATAACCATGCCTAACGCCTTGAACTTCATACGTAACAGTCACAAAGAAAATACATACAGTACAAAAAAGAATACAAAGATAGCATGAAACTTAATTGCAAGCCAAAGGTTACTGATGTCATAAAAATGATGAGCTAGACAGGAACTCATTCATTATGATGTTTGAGTCCGGTGCATGAGGAGTGGGTGATAGAAGTTAGAGAGTGACGGTGAGTAGCCACTCTAGAGTCATAGTGAGAGAAACAAAGTGTGTCCGCAGTTCTTGCTAACCACAGTGGGAAATCTGCAGCAGGAAAAGTTAACCCTCTCCTGGATTTAATGTTGATCATGGAGGACAGGCAATTAAGGCCCTGACGGCCTTTCAGCGTATGTCTGCAAATACACTATTTGGCATTATGCAACTTCAATAAGCAAACAACATTGCGTGTCGCTTGAGACATCTGTTGATTAGTTCACTTTACATCTCACCATATGTTACCACAGAATTCCAGTTTCTTTGATTCAAACAAACATTCATCACGACACACTGACTTGGTAATCCCCAACAAACATCTAAACAAACATTGGTGGCAGTAGCTCAGTCCGTAGGGAGTTGGTTTGGGAACTGGAGGGTCACTGGTTCAAGTCCCCGTATGGACCAAAAAGTAGGGAGTGTGGAGAGATGCTACTTCACTTCCTGGGCATTGACAGGTGCTGTTGAGCAAGGCGCCGTACCCCCCCACCCGCTCAGGGCGCTGGTTCAGCTGGCAGCCCACTCAGTCTAACATCTCTCCATTAGTGCATATAGCTCCTGAGCATGTGTGTGTGTGTAGTTCAGGACTGTGTGTAATTACTGACAAAGTGTGGACACACAGTGTAAATTGTAATTTTCCCAATGGGGATAAATATACAGATTAAAATTATTAAAACATAATCTTGCATCAATCTAGGTGCCTTTC
The DNA here is from genome assembly GCF_013103735.1 of Etheostoma cragini. Taxonomy (NCBI): domain Eukaryota; kingdom Metazoa; phylum Chordata; class Actinopteri; order Perciformes; family Percidae; genus Etheostoma; species Etheostoma cragini. The sequence goes on from NC_048408.1 coordinate 4,981,175, forward strand.
CTCCTGGAGTAGAATCACAGAATCAAATGGTAAAAACCTTTCCTCAACACACATCGCTGTGCTCAGATACACACTTGCACCTATGTATATATTGACATGTTGGCACATGGATAAAGCGTGAGTATGAGCACAAACAAATCGGACATGGAAATGCATACACACCCCCACACAGACACTATGATGTTCATACCCACTGTCCCTATGCGCACTTTCCCAACCATTGCTGAGACAATTCACTGAGGGACCTGCCTCCATGTCTCCACACAGCCAGTCATACAGTACCTATCTGTCTAAGCCTAAGACACACAGCGATGTAAAAATAACACGGCAGCACTTAAAACGGCACTGGGGGAAAGGAGACAAGGCAGCCAAAAGCACTCCTGTTTATGTCTAATGGGACACCCACATAAGCCGGGATGGGGGTATTTGTCACCGATCCACAGGGAGAAAAGAAATTGGAGAAAAAAATAATCTAACCATGACTGACTCATTGGCTGCCAAGAACAAAAAAAAAAAAAAAGAAATGTTTGAACTAAGGTTACCCTCCAAATAAAAAACACAAAGTCTGGAAAGTTAACATGCAGTGCCAATCAGTGGCTGGAGAAGGACTTTAAGGAAATAGATTGAAAAACAGTTTGGGCTGGTTAGCTCAGCTTAGCATAAAATAACCTATATTTATACAAAAAGTTCCATTGCACTCCATTATAGACAGAATACCAGCTGAGATCAGTTGCATTGTTTTTTTAACCAGGGCAGCAGTTCATATTACAATATGTACTTACATAGTTGTAAAAGCGTTTGCCAATGTTTTCTTAGTTAGTTTTTTTAAATGATATCAGATTAGTGAACAGAATGAGCATTGGAACATTAGATGAATAGTTGCTGATAATGGGCAATGTAGAAATTGCATAAAAGATCAGCCATCCATCCACTCAGATCAGCTAGTATTCTGTCTATTCTGTCTATGTGTAAATGTGGGTATTTATCTGTTGAAGCAGGTACCTTGTAAGGCAACCTTGGCCGCAGAGTGTGAATGATGAACGGTTCCTTTACATATATAGTCAATTTACATTTAGATATATGAAAAATGTTAATCCAGTAACTAGCTGTTAGGTAAATGCAATGCAGTACAAAGTACACTCCTCCCCTTCTGAAATTAACAAAAGTATAAAGGATCATACATACATCTAAGTACGTACATCTTGAAATTCTTCTTCATTACACTAGTCTCTATCCTTGTCGTTTCACTTTGGGATCTCTCCGGTGCCTCAGATAATTCCTCCGGATGCATGTCCTTTTGCCAATGTCTGTAGAATATCTGTCTAATCAGAGATTTCTGTTGTGTGAAAAACAACTTTTGAACATGCACATGATCCACCAAAACAAGTTCCTTCCAAACATATTTTTTCCAGCAGCTCCAAGGTTGCTTAGCAGCGCCCAAGACAATTGTGATTGGTTAAAAGAAATACTACTAAACCAGAGCATGTTTATCTCCCATCAGTGGACCGGCCGGTACCTCCTCCCTGGTAAAGTGAGACAAACATCACTCCAACTTAAACTTTAATACTTCCACCACTGCTGGTAGTTGGACTTCCCTTTAGAGGGAGCTAGGGTAGCTAATTTACCGCATTTCCAGTCTTAATGCCATGCGAACATAACTGGCTGCTGTCAAATGCCATCAATGATCTCATCTACCTCTTGAAGAAAGCAAATGAGCATAATTTACAAAAGAATTCTTAATTTATATTGTTACCTTTTGAGACCACAGAGATTTCCGGAGGCACTGTGTGCTGAAGGTTGCCTAACCTTAAATGGAGTGTGTGCATGTTTACCTGCATGTCTGTC
>NC_048408.1:4983119-5003232 GCF_013103735.1 Etheostoma cragini
TTACAATAAGTTACTGGCAACAATTGGCAGCAAGTTACAGTGAATTATCTTTACAGTAAAGGTACTGTACTTCCATTTACAATATTTGATGTATTCAATGTAAAATACAAAACAATACACACAACATAAGATTAAAAGTAAAAATACAGTACTCTACTATTTACAGTGCTATAGTGGCTATATTGTGTTTTGTTCGAGTAATGCTTTGACTACTGTGATTTTAACTGTAATAATTAGATTACTATGATTTTCTCATGTCGACAAGGTTGTAATGAACTTTACAGCATTCTACTCCAAAAATCATATACTGTGTTACTGTGAAGTCTAAAGTAAATAACTCTAGATTTCACAGCCATTATTTACATTATTGCCATGTTCATAAATAAATAATCCATCACACGCATATTGTTATATAATCTCTAAAAGCTTCAATGCAATCTCAGCCTTTGTGAATGCTTTCTGAAAGCTCAGTAGCCCATTCTGTACGTGTTGTGTAAACAGCTTTTGTTTCGCACAGTGGCTCCAGCACGCTAAAGCGCCCGCCGCTAGTGTCTGACAACTTTCTAAATGAAGCTCATTATGTCCTTATTGATTTTTCATATTCCTTCTCACCGGTAAATACCCCCTAGATGCTCCTCTAACTCTCTGCCCTCCCGCTCGCCGCTCCGCCCGCTTCCATTCTCCACGGTACCTGTGCTATCCATCCATCTATGCGTCGTTCCGCCACGTTTTTATCAGCCGCTCCCCCCCCCCCCCTCCGAGCAGCGGAAAACCAGCAGAACACTTAAGGGAGCTGAACGGTTTCCAATTAGCAAAACAAATACCTCCGCTCACTCTCACCCTGTCACATGGTGCCGGAGAGAGCCTTGGCGGCCATTACAGACAATTAGAATTTAATAAGCCCAATATGCTCACTGTACTAATGGATAGGGAGGAAGGGAGGCAAGGAGGGAGAGCCCTTATCCTCCATCTCTCTCTCCCTCTATCTCCCTCGGTCGCTATGTATTCCTTATTGCTCTAAATCCTCGTAGTTGTCCTGGCAGCCTGTTCTTATTTGAATAGTGTCAAGGCTTTTCCGGGCTAATCTCAGTCACTGTAAAGCCCTAGCACTATTCCCCGTCTATCGCGCTCTCACCAATATCATTTTCACACCCTTTTTTCACCTCCTCTTTTCTTCTCTCGGCCTTTCGTCCTACTTACACCTATTTCTCTCCCATTCCAACCATCTCACAGTTCTTACACATTCGTTCCTTCCCTGTCTTATCTGTTCAGTCTGGCTCTGTCACTCCTGCAGATGTTTTTCTTATGCTATTTCATTTGAGTTTATTCATTTTTTTGCCCCTCTCTCTGCTCTAATTTTACTCAGAATCTGAATTTATTATTCATTTTCTTACTCTTTGGCCCCTTCTTTCCTCTCTGCTACCCTATCACCCTTATTCCATTCTCTCTTTCATCCAGCCTCCACGCTCAACCTACTATATCTCTGCTCGGTGTCCGTGTCTCCTCTCAGTCTCCCTCTCTGTTTTGCCTGTGTAGTGAGGCCCTATGAAATGAGGTGATACAAATGGCGTTTTATGGCGCTGTGCAGCACAACCAGGCCGAACACGGCAGGCAATCATAAAAGCCATTGTCTGCCGCGCGTGCCACTTTTAATGTGTTCCATTTGATTTAACGCAAGCGATAGGTGAGGCAGTAGAGGAGGTGAGGATGAGCGGGGGGGCAGAGGTAAGAATGGAGATAAAGGGGATAAAGAGACAGGGTTAGAGAGCGGAAAGAGAGAATAAGAGAAAGAGACTGGAGGAGAGAGAGTGGTATCTAGGTCGTAACTGCAGTCCTCACTTCTGGGTTGAAATAATAAGGGACAGCTGGGCTGATATCTAATTTCTTGGGAAGAAATGCCATTTAGACTGAGAATAAAAATGGAATGCATGCAGGGGAGCAAGCTGCGGTAGAAGGAAAGACGAACAGACGGGGGAGAGTGAAATATTAGAAAATAAATGAAATATCCAATGCACAAAGAGATTACATTGCCAGAGGGTGGCAGAGGTGTAAGAATTGCAATGGCTTTTTGTGCTTATAAAGCTGATCATTTAAAAGAACAGGCATATTTAGATCCCAATGAGGACCTTGTAGGTATTACCCATACACATCCAAAACCCCCAACCTCCACGACCTCTCCACCCTCACCCCAATCTGGGGGAGATATGTGACAGGGGTAATTGCATAAATCAGTCATTAGTGTAAAATATAGGATAAATGATTCAAATTTCAGCCACTTCTATCTTTCAAAGTCCACATACGTCAGTGTGCTTAGGTGGGTGGAGGGTGGAGGGTGCTGTTGTGAGAAGATTGTAGTGCCTCAGCAGTTCAATTCACCTCAACACTCACTTGGATGAATAGTCCAAGACTGATGAGTTTATCTCAACATGCGGTGTATGGCTCTCACCCAAAGAAAAAAAAAGAGCATGATCAAATGACTGTGCTTTGAAGAGAGCGGTGGACAATAAATTAGACTCATTTGACTTGATTTAAATAAACAGGTTAGGGCTATGTATGGCATGTGTACAATCAATGCATTTGCAAAGTCTATTCTTGTTAGGGTTCAAACCGTGAAGCGGTAGAACCCCTCTATGTTTGTCTTTTTTAGTTATTATTGTTGTTATTGTTACTTGTTGTCTGCTGCGCAGAGCTCATTGTGGGCTGGAATGAGCTAGAAACATGAAACTTGGGGGAATAACCGGAAATGGTGTGCATTGTGCTTTTAAGGAAATATGAACTCATTCGGCCACAGAAACCGTGAGAACAATCATCACAAAATGCACAGAGTATACGTTCATCACATATTCATTGATAATCACAAACCTCTCAGGATATGTCCTCATAAGTATGGGGCGCCGTTTGTAAAGCGGCTCACGCTAAAAATAACAGCAACATTTTGTCACATTTAGCTTTAAATAATGTTTAAAAAACTGATATGAAATTTTGAGGGTCACTTTCTTGCACATTTACAACAATATTTGTCAACTTGGAAACATTTTAAATAGTTAAATCCAAATATTAAGTGTTACACCTAAATGTTAAATGTTAAATCTAAATGCTAAATCTAAATGTTAAATCTAAATCTAAATGTTAAATCTAAATGCTAAATCTATATGTTAAATCTAAATCTAAATGTTAAATCTAAATCTAAATATTAAATCTAAATCTAAATGTTAAATCTAAATCTAAATGTTAAATCTAAATATAAATATAAATGGTAAATCTAAATATTAAATCTAAATCTAAATGTTAAATCTAAATCTAAAACTAAATGTTAAATCTAAATATTAAATCTAAATCTAAATCTAAATGTTAAATCTAAATATTAAATCTAAATCTAAATGTTAAATCTAAATCTAAATCTAAATGTTAAATCTAAATAGTAAATCTAAATCTAAATGTTAAATCTAAATGTTAAATCTAAATCTAAATCTAAATGTTAAATCTAAATGTTTCAGGTGAAACTAAATATATAGCTAATATGCAAATTAAATGTCGGTAACCGGTTGTACCAAAATAAAAGCTTGAGGAGGACAGTGTATGTTTATATTGTCAAATAACGAATAAAAATCATCGACTCCGGGGATATGGACTCTTGAACTTGGATAAACGTGATAATAACTACCTAAAATAATAAACACAGTTGGGGAAACTGTATTTGAAGAGTTCTTTGAGTTTTTAGTGTCACTTTTATGAATGGTGTCAGACTTATAGCCACTAAAGCCAGCCACGGGGGGTGCCTCACTTTGACTGGTCTGTCACGTTCGCTTGCATTAAGGTCAGCAAGAGCCTATCCCCGCCCGCCCCCGACAAGGCACTGTACTGTTGACCATAGTCACTCTGCGAAATTTCCAACGAATCAGCGTTAGCCGAGAACATCGGCGGAGCCGTCCCGGTGGCTGTCCAAACTTATTCAACAGCGGCGGTACTGTTGAACATGGTCCCACTGCGAAATGTCCAACGAATCAGCGTTAGCCGAGAACATCGGCAGAGCCGTCCCGGTGGCTGTCCAAACTTATTCAACAGCGAAAATACTGGATACAGGACGGCTCTGCCGATGTTCTCGGCTAACGCTGATTCGTTGGAAATTTCGCAGAGTGACCATGGCCGACAGTAGCTTACCGTACCTTGTCGGGGGCGGGCGGGGATAGGCTCTAGCTGACCTTAATGCAAGCGAACATGACAGATCAGTCAAAGTGAGCCCCCCCCCCCACCCTGGTGACTGGCTATAGTGGCTACAGGTCATAATTCCCACACCATTCATAAAAGTGACACTAAAAAGTCAAAGTACTCTTCAAATATAGTTTCTCAAACTGTGTTTATTATTTTAGGTAGTTATTATCACGTTCACCCAAGTTCAAGAGTCTATTTCCCCGGATGAGATGATTTTTATTCGTTATTTGACACTATAAACATACACTGACCTCCTCAAGCTTTTATTTTGGTACTGCCGGTAACCGGCAAAATTTTAATTTGCGTATTAGCTAAATATTTAGTTTCACCCGAAACATTTAGATTTAACATTTAGATTTAGATTTAGATTTAACATTTAGATTTAGATTTAGCATTTAGAGTTAACATTTAACATTTATGTGTAACATTTTGTATTTGGATTTAACTATTAAAAATATTTCCAAGTTGACAAATATTGTTGTAAATGTGCAAGAAAGTGACCCTAAAATTTCATACCAGTTTTTTAAACATTATTTAAAGCTAAATGTGACAAAATGTTGCTGTTATTTTCAGCGTGAGCCGCTTTACAAACGGCGCCCCATACATAAGTACCTGAACCGTGCCCTGAAAGATTCATTCAAATTGACCACCAGGCGGCGCTATAAATGCAAACAAACTGCAGGTGATGTAATGCAAATCAGGCTAAAAATGATTAAATGTTTGACCAATCAACACCAACCTTCCAGGAAATGTTAACATCAGGACCTCACACATTCACTGCAAGTCTTATTCAAATGGACCACTAGGGGGCGCTTTAAATGCACAATAACTGGACGTGGAATGACACAAATCAAGGTTTGAGCTTGGAATCACAGCAATTGTTTTTGTGTTCTGCTTTTCTCAAATTGCCGTGAGCTGGACTGAGCTCCATATCACACTGAAGTGAAAATAAATGTTTTTTGACAAATCAGTTGTTTGTCCAATTGTTGCAAAGTCTCCAAGATATTTTTGCAATATGACGTTGTACGTCGAATCGTGGGTTCAAACCACTATAAACCTCTACAATATCGCAATATTTTTCTTCCTTGTTTTCCTCAGCTTTACATATTCAACACGGTGGTCAGTGTTGACATTGATGATATTGTTATGCTCTGGTTTGTCAGTTCTGGAACAATATTGCATATCCATCCCGTTTTATGTTATTGTGCCTCTTTCTGTCAATGTCTTGATTCTGAATGACCCTTCAGCCTTTCAGCTCTCTGGAACTCAGAAATGTGCTGAATTTGCATCTGCAAAGAAGATGATTGTAACCCATTGGAAACCACCTCACGACCTATCTACATGCATGTGGACCCATACCTATTTGGATGAGATATGTATTAAGCTCTCCACGAGTGCCGAGAAAGTCTCTGGTCACTTGGCTGGACATTGCTGACACTGTGCTTGCGGACGTGTGCAGGTGTGAGCTAGGTTGTCTTGTATCTGTCTGTTTGTGTGTGTCATGGTGTGTGTCTGTTTCTGAGTGTGTTGTTTTGTCTCCCTCCCTCCCGTCTTTCCTCTTTGTTTGTGTTACTTTTTTTTTATACATTAATTTTTTATTTATTTTTGGGCTCAGGGACTCATTCTCCATTTCAGTGTATTGTTTGTAATTGTTTGTTGTCACTGTTTATATTTCTTGAATATGTAAAAATTATGAAAAATATGTATCACAAAAAAAGATAATGTTATGCTCTGAACTCACTGGCCCCCTTTAGCTTGTATCCAGTCCAAGGGTGCTTTCACACCTGATCGGCTAGATTTTGGTTAAAATGAACCGTGGTGTGCTTGCCCTGTTAGTACGGTTGGTCTGGGCTGGTGTGAAAGCTCAATCAGAATCTCAGTGCTCAGTCGGTGCAAACTCAGCAACTGGACCTCTCCGTCTACTTCCATGCAGTGCAGTTCATTTAGGGTGTGAAAGCAAAAAGTCCAACCAGAAGATTTTGTGATAGTGGATTTTAGCATGATTTCAAATGCTACAAATCTATTTAAGCTTTTAATCCTTTAGTCACAGTGAGTCACCAACTTAATGTTTGTACTTTGTACTCCACAACATGTACTTGACAGCTAGCTACTGGATTAACAATTCGCATTTCAGAATAAGAATAAGAATCAGAAAATTATATATTGCCAAGCAAGTAACATGTACAAGGAGCTTGTCTTAGTGGTTGGTGCATAAATACATGTGATGCTATTCAACATATTAAAAGGAAATAAACAATAAGCATAGACAGTATACGTGTTTAAAGGTCCCATGACATGGTGCTCTTTGGGGGTGGAGGCTGGGAGTGTCAAACAAACATCCACTATTGCAAAATCCTCTGGTTGAACCATACTTGGTTCACTTGGAGAAACTTTAAGCAACAATCTCACGACGATCTTGTTCAAACACATTTACATATGTTCCCAGTGCATAGACACCGACCCGATTGCAGTCTAAATGAATGCCTATTGTTGATGGTAAAAAAGACCTGTAGGCTAAGTAGGCTACCAACACAGAAACAGGTTCAGCTCGACTTAATCAAATGCATTAACATGGAATGCAGTCTGCTCTACCTGCTGTCAAGCTTTGTATTAACATCTACATTACTGTCGGTACTAATATTTTAATGAATTCTTGTTTTTTTCCTCATCTAGTTAACACCCACACCACCAGTACTTGGTGTGTCAGATACATTATGCAGAGATTTGTCCTGTAATGTTACTTAACAAACAGCTGTAGACTAGTGGTTGATCTGACTTGGCTCGTGTGACCGCAGTGATCAGTGCCTTTGGCCAACCCTTGTCTTTCAGCCTAATAGCTATATACACCCTGAGAGCAGTCCTGTGATTGTTAATGAACACTTCAGCTTCCAAGCTAATTAGCTTGCTTCCCATGCCTGCCAGACTTGGCAAAACCTCCCTCATTTCTTTTTCTTAATTTTTTTAAATTGTCTTTTTTTTGAGTGTGCATAGAAAGAAGCCATTTTGAAGATTTTCTCAGTTATTTGAATCTAGGTTGGTGCACACAACTGATTACTGTTGTAATTTGACATTCACACGAGGCTCTTTAATGCTGAGGTACTGTATCATCTGTGCTTTGACGTGATTTTTATTGGACCCCATTGTGCTTGAGGAAAGCCCACTTCAGTATTTCTAGGAATTAGGTCCATATTGAATAATTATGCATCTAGAGATGTACTTGCAATGCCAAGAAGCGGTGCCAATGCAGGAAGTAGTAGCAAGGTGGAAAATACGAGCGTGGGCGTCAGCGTGGTGAATACATGCGTCAGGCAGGTGGAGTTCATGCCAAGCTCACATTCCCAGCCATTTAATTGACTGTAACCACAATGCTTTTCTAACTGTAACTGGGCTTAAGTTGTTGAACTCCATACCTTTACCATACTGATTTCTTATCATAATAATGATCTTTCTCTAACCTTAACCAAACTGCAGATCCCAGGCACCTTTTATAGAATGCAATAATTTAAAAAACTAGCGTTTCAGTTTAATTTGCAAATGCGGAACATCTTTGTGGAACTGCAATACCGAATCGTCCCTTTTAGAAGTGTGAGCCAGAGTGTCACGGTTTTGGCCTTTTCGTCGTGTTTTCTTTCCCTTCTTTGTGTTCCCTCCCTGGTCTTGTGTTTGGGTCTTGTTTTTCCCAGGTCTTATGTTGTTGTTATTGTCCTGTGTTCCCCTTAGTGCCTCTATGTTCTGTTTCTTGTTTTATTGTGAAGTCGGTTTTTTGCCTCGTCTTGCCATGAGATTTACTTCCTGTGTCTTCCCGCTCCTTTGATTACCTGAAGTTCTCCACCTGATTCCCTGCCCTCTTGTCACCTTCCTCTCGTTACCTCGGGTATTTAATGTCCGTGCTTCCCTTGTCCCTTGTCTCTGGTCAGAACCTTCTGTCTTGTCAGTGTTGCCAGTCTTTGTGATCCTGCCGGTTTCACGGCCATCCTCTGTGAGTTTCCCAACCTGTCTGTGTGCTGCATTCCCTGTTCCCCATTGGCCTGTGTGTTATAACATCAGCCTCTCCCCGTGCAGGTTTGGATTTATGTTTGGACTTTGCCTTTTGCTGCTTTTATTTTGAACTGTGTGAATAAAACACCCCTGTTTACCAGCTAATTCTTGCCTCCTTGTCTCTGCATTTGGGTCCTCTCTCCGTCACATCGTCACACAGAGGACAAGACATGACAGTATACCTCTGTCATTGAGATCCAACCTTTGGCCTCAAGCGTTGTTTTACTCAATCTGGAAGTCGTAAAACCCAACTGTCTAACTAGTTAAACTTTGCCTTAAGTTGCCTTAACTTTGAGGCGTGTATCGGAAGTAACGGAAGTAATTTGTTTTCAAAGAAATATCTAAGTAGAGACTGAGAAGTACCTCAATGATGCAGTCTCTGTGGTGGAATAACTGCATTCTGCATTCAAAGCTCTGCTTAGCTGCTGATGTAAGCCCCCCTCCCCCTTTCCCTTTTGCTTACCGCCCTTTAAATCACTGGATGTAAATCAAACAGGGAAAGAAAAGCACTAATTTAAACCTGCTTGAAGAGTTTGGGTCCCCACAGGGACTTATAATAAGGTGGAATGCTTGCTGCGATGAGAGTGTAAAAGCAGATTAATCCCATTTTTAAAAGATTGTGACACAAAAACCAAAACTAGGAGGCAGATGATTAATAGAGTAGGAAATAAGGGAGTGCTATTTATTGGCAATGGCTGTGCTCTGCAGGCTATAGAAAGTGTGAGTAAACCAATTCAAACATTATAGCCCTCATTTATCAACCTAATGTGGAAACCAGCGCAGATATGAGCACAGAGATCCTCTTACGACAGGCTTCACGTGGGATTCACGAAACGTTCCTATCACACCAATCGTAAGACTGATCGTACATTAATAAATGCAGTGGCTGGAAACGATCGTAATTTAAACATCACGCCCCAATATATTCTGGGTTTTAAGGCCTCGCCCCTACTATTTCCGACGTGGCCAGACGTAACCCGGCTAAGAAGCGGCACTTTTCAGAGGTGGAGATTGAAACCCCGACATCACAGTTTATTTTGCAGTAACAACAACTTTTTTGCAGCCAAAAACTGGTATTAGACTGTAGGAAAAATGCGGAATAGAAAGAGATCACTGATGTGGTCAACTGTGTTGCAGTATTAAATCTTACTCCAGCTGAAGTTTATTTAATTTACACATCCTTGATGTCTGTACATTACTACTAGTAATATATAAGCTTATATGGCAATCTCTTAGGCCTACATGTAAGTTCAATTCAATTTAAATACATTTTATTTATAGTATCAATTCACAACTAGACTAACCTAGAAGCACTTTACCAATTAAGTAGGTCTAGACCACAGTCTACAATGTCCAAGGACCCAACAGTTCTAGTAATTTCCTCCAGAGCAAGCAACAGTGGCGAGGAAAAACTCACTTTTAGGAAGAAACCTGGGACAGACCTAGGCTCTTGGTGGGCGGTGTTTGACAGGCCGATTGGGGTTGAAATTAAGAGTGGCAATACCAGTCACAGTAAAAGATAGTGGAACAGTGACTGCACCCAAATAGTAGTTTGTAGTAGTTCATGGCAAATCAAGGCACTGCACGGCATTACAAGCACAGCAGAGTGTAGCAGGATGTAAAAGGGCATGGCAGGACGAGTAGCAGGACCACGGTGACAGCTGCAACTATGGTTTTGGAGCTTCCCTGATCCAAGGAAACATGTTGGGGGAAAAAGAACATAAGGACTCCTGGGAATGACTCCCCAGAGCTGGGTTAGTAACAAGCATTTCTGGGACATGGATGCGAACAAAATGGAAAGATAGTAAGATAGAAAGATAGAGGAGAGAGGAGGTCAGTGTCTCAAAGGAAGTCCCCCGGCAGTCTAAAACTATTACAGCATAACTAAGAGAGACAAGGTAAAGAGAGGAGCCTGGTCGGGCTGTATTGTCCTGTCTCTCTCTAGTTTTATTATATCATTGATTGTATGGTAAATTAATCTGACGACTATGAAGAGAAGCAGATGTATCTATATTCAAATACACACACAGTAGCAGAGTTTATGCAGTGTTTTTTGTTTTTTTACTCGTGTTTTTTTTGTGAGTCAGAGCCAGGCAACAGCTGTGAGGGAGAGGGCGTGTCCCCCCTGTCCTACGCCTGTTTTAGGTCGCACACGTTTCATAAATGAGGGCCACTGTATGTATGTATGTATGTATGCGTATGCATATATGTGTGTATGACCTAACGATACGATATAGTCATGATACTTGTGTTACAATACAATAAATGTTGTGATTTAAAATATATGTTAAACAATATTCTGAGATATATTGCAATTTTATTATTTTATTGTTTATTTCCAATTTCAAATGATGTCCGCAAAAGGATACTTTGTCAACAACTAATTTATCTAAAAAGAAACATGTCTCAGTTTGTTCATATACAGTAGCTTCACAATTATTGCTGCTGAATGGGATTGTTCAGCAGACCAACTGTCCAACACGTATATTATAAAAGATTAATATTTGGCACCTGCGTATTGATACAGTATTGCCACTAAATATTTGGCTGTATTGATTTTTTTTTCACATCCCTAGTATGTATGCACGTATGATTGCATGCATGCACACACACACACCGCAGTACATGCATCACCCAGGTAATTTGTCAACAAGCAGTATGTCTTTGTCACTTTCATTATACATAAGTTCTGGACGCCTACTTGGATTGATTTGTGGAGAAGGTATCCCCTAATTACGCCTGAAGCCATATTTTCTACTGCACTTCTGATTGAATTAAACTTGTTTGGCAACTCGCAAGTGCTTGTAGGCCAATGTTTAGACAAACAGAAATTCCTTTCCTACTCACGTTGTTTTCTAAATGAGACAGAATTCCCAAAGCCGATTGCCAGGTGAATTCATCTATCCAACAATGACAATACATTTAGATTGTGTTTCAAGACAATCGATTATTGCCAACAGATGTTACTTGTTGATTTTTCTGTCGCTGCTTTTTTGTTTCTGAATTGTGTGTGTTGTCTGCTGTGTTTAACCTCCACTACATTCAGGAAGTGTCTTTTTCAAAAGCAGATTCAATAAAAAAGGGGAGTTCATGTCAGGGATGGGCAAGATATCCATCTTGTGATACACATTGCAGCCTCTTGCGATAACGATCTATATCAGTAGTAGTTTTGAGAACATTTATTGTGCACAACTGTAATTATACAACATAATCTTGCAGATCAATACAATCCAAGTCCCCAGTTAGACTTTAACAAAGAATATGCTTTATTGGGTTTCTTTGCTTTAGTGTAAACCATTCTAAAAGGCACTACACTTCAAAAGATGCACAGATACTTTAAATAAAAAATGTCTTCACACAAACACGCACACACACAAGGCCATATGTTGAGCGGGGAAGTACAACGTCTGCAAACACCGGCTGCCAAGATTCCAGTCGTCCGTTATATAATGAATTGTCAGGCTGATGAAAGGCTCCGTGGTACGGCTCCACCACAGGTCCGCTGTAGCGGCTTAAAGCCCTACCAGGTCCAAATGATGAATGTTGCACCGGTCTTCTTCACCAGCTCCTCCGTTTCCCTTTCAGCCATGTTCACCCAAGATGCCGATTGATGCGTTGCAGCCGGTTGCAGCTCGTGGCTCTAAATGTTGTGGGTAGATTGCATCAATGTGCATTATCGCAATAGTACAGTATAACTAAAGTCTTTATAGTAGGCCTATTTTGTATCGCTTATATTGCATATCGCCCATTACTAAAGATTAATTAAGTAATTTATACTGTTTATTGATCCCCAGTGGGGAAATTACAGTGTACACAGTTTAGTTAATCACTACACACAGGCATGAAATACACACACATGCTCAAGACCTATTCATGCACAAATGGAGAGATGTCAGAGTGAGTGGGCTGATAGTGCTGGACCTGAGCAGTTGGCGGGGGGTTACAGTGCCTTGCTCAAGAGCACCTGGCAGCACCTAGGAAGTGAACTATCAACTCTCCAGCTACCAATCCACCCACACTCCGTACTTTGGTCTACACTGGGACTTGGACCAGTGACCCCCCGGTTCCCAACCCACCTCCATACGGATTGAGTTCCTGCCATGCCATAATAATTGTGTGTATGAATCTTTAACGGGAGAGGACAAGCTGGATCAGTGCATCCCTAGTTTCTAGAGGTGCAGACGGGTTCTGTCCAGTACACTCCATGCATTCTCTCTCACAGCTCTGTCACAGTGGGTCTGGAGTTAACTTACCCCTACAGGCCTTCGCACATATCCTGCCACAAGTCCAATGTGCTCTTCTCAAGTTTTCCACTGTCCCCTTCTGTGGAGAAAACACACCCTGCAAGCCTGCCCCCTCCCCCGAGTGGAAGATGAAGCGTGACTGCTACCTCTGCTGAACTTTGGAATTGGAGAAAAAGTTTGAAAAATAGGTGCAATTTCAATGGACAGAGGCTGCTTTAGGGGGCTCCACACATTCTCTTTAAAAAATATGTGTTCCTTTCCTTGGCTTTGCAAAGACAGGATTTATTTTTAAGATAGTGGAATCATACCATTTCCTTTAAACACTCACGTACTCTTCTAATCCAGTCAAAGTGGACGATTCAGTCGCCGTGCAAACTGTTACACCTTAAAGATAAAATAATTAATTTTCCTTAATCGGGATGATTCATGTATGTGTCAAGCAAATCAGCATCCACGTCTGTGATCCACAGTAGTCAAAAACCTCAAATAGCTACATCAAACAGCCAACTCATATGCATGAATTTATACTCTAGTCCCGTTCTTCAAAGCAAGATATCAACATTATTGAACTATTCGCTATGATCACTGTTTACAAAGCCAGCGGAAGATGAAAGTGGCCTGTGTTCATATAGGGAGGAGGAAAGGGAGAGCTACGGTGGAGTAGAAAAGAGGAGTGGATGAACAAGCTCTTCTTTGAGAAAAAAGACAAAAATACAAAACAGCGGAAAGAACAGAGAAGACAATTGGAGGAGAATGCACCGGCACCACCCCCCCACTCCTACACCACCCCTGTAATCATTTTCAACATATTAAATTTGGATTAACAACAATAGCGGAATTACAATACTGGCTGCCGAGGAAATTATTTTCACCTCACTAATGAAATTCATGAAATAATGCCTGCCGCGATTCCCACTTCAAGGTAGACCACTGTCTTTCACAACTCGCACACAAACACGCCCGTGTACATATGAGCCCAAAGGGTTGATTAGGAAGTAATAATGGGAGTCTCTGCCGTGTCATTCATCACTGTATGAAAGCAAAGACATGAGGCATTGTTTACCTGCAGGGTCTATGATTAAATATGGAAATGCAGGTGCAGCTTCTTAACTGTAAATGGATCACACACACTGCCATGTTTAAGTGAACACACAGTAGGCTGTGTGTTAAACAGACCAAGAGGTAATGAATACGATGACATACTATCAACAGGAGGTAAATATGTACCGTATGAGGTAGGGGTGGGAATCACCAGACGCCTCCAGATACGATATCGTCACGATACTTATGCCACGATACCATATTATCGCAATTTTGACCCTCATCTTGTCCTGAGGGCAAATTGACCCGTTTTCCTATATTAATGTTCTTTTTAATTCTCCAAAATAACATGATTGATTCCACACAACACTTTGGCAAGTACAAGTCTCTACTTTCATTAATTTCGGGGGTCTTATTCAATTTTATAGCATTTAAAATACAATTGAAGTGGTTTTGAAATAGTATTGAGTAAAAGTTGACACATTCCAGATGTATTCCAGACCATCAACATACATTCCTTTAATTTTAGTCTAAATAATTCCTAATTTCTGCATTTCTAACTCAAACATTAGGTATAATGTCCTATACTTTGGGGTTATTGACTATAAATTCCCCAAATAACTGTAAAACTAAAGTTAATAAATTACTGTTACGTAGTTTTGAAACTTCAAAAGAGTGACAAACATTGAAAAAAAGCATCAAGGTGTTGGGGAAAAAAAGGAAAAAAAGTAAGAACATTTTTAAAACATTGATAAAAAGCGTCAACAAAATTGTTGATTTTCAATTTTGACGGAAAGACAGTACAATATGCTGCGATATATCGCAATTTATTACCAACTTCAGATTGTTCCCAATTTCAAATGACGTCCCCAAAAGGAAACTTTGAAACATTTGTTTTATCTATAAAGTGTTGTCTTTTCCTGGTTTTAAAGGCTGTATTACAGTAAAGTTAGCAGACTGTTGTTACTGATCTGTTATTTCCTTTACCCACTTTGTCATCATATCCACATTACTGATGAGTATTTGTAAAAACTCTCATTGTGTAAATATTTTGTGAAAGCACCAATGGTCAAGACTACAACTTCGTTTCAGTATCGATACTTAGGTATTTGGTCAAAACTTTTGTGATATTATTTTCTCCATATCACCCAGCTGTAGTAAATTGAGCTGATATAACATCTGTTTTAGTCTTCGACCACTGTGTACATCTGGTTTTGTGATTGTCTGTGTTGCACAGAGAGAGCAAATTAAGGAAAATCTACAAAGAAATGAAATCAAGGTGGGGAAACACATTGACGTGGCATTACAAAAACAACAACTAACTTAATAAAATAAAATTACTGAGTAAATGTCCTTAGTTTTCATCTTTGTTAGTGTCTTTCGTAGAGGAAATAACATTTTTCAGGTGACATTTCCAATCATAGACATACAGGCTATGCCGTAGACAAGTATAGTTTCCAACTGGAAACCCGGAAATTCCAACATTCCATGTCAAATTAAACACAACACACAACATGTCCAGTGCCCCTCGCCTGGTATCCTGGCGGAGAAAGCAGCAGAGTCCTATTTGATTATGACTGTGTCAGATAGAAGCAAGTGCCTTGCAGTGGAAGGTGGTAAAACAAACACACACACAAACACACACACACACACACACACACACGTGCATGTGTGCATTTACATTGATAAAAATTGAATCGTAGCACTATTTATATTATTCATAGTTAATTGTACTGATGAATCTTTTTATACAAAAGCAATTAGATCATGTGATATTTTGCTTAAAATAATTTTAAATCCCGTGCTTTATTACACAAAGGACACACACAGACGAGAGTAAACTGTCATTACAGATTCTGGATAAATTAACATCTGTCTGTCTGTATTTTTTCTTCTTTTTAGGGCATCAGTAGCTCCGACAGCAAAGGGGGATCCACGTCAAAATATGAATATGATTGTATTATTTGATGATGACTAAGCCATAACAATAAAGGCTTTTTGATTTTTCCAGTGAGAGTGCTTTGGATTTTTTTTAGTTTTGCTATACGTTGTGTGATTGTTCCATCCAAAGAGCACCTCAAACAAACAGTTTGACTTCTGGAAGCGCTCCTCAACAGACATTTTTACAATTGCTTTACTTATTTGAACTTAATATGTTACACATTTTAAAAAACATATACCAATTATTATATATGCTGTTAAGAAAAATACTACAGTGTGTTACATGGAGGAAAAGAAGAAGATGATTGTTAGATTTTTCTTTTTTTTTTCTTTAGACATTTCAAAATAATACATTTTAGAGCCGCAATACAGCAAAACTGTGGTACTTTTGTTGAAGGTTATCACGTCAGAACAGAATGCCTAGTTAGCATGATTGTGTGTGTATGTGTGTGTGTGTGTGTGCGTGCCTTCGTGTCAGACATTCATGCAAAGACTGTATCAAGAATTCAAATCCTTTCAACACAAGGCACTTAGGCATACTCCACAGTAAATCCCATATATTCCCAAACGTAATAACAACTGAGTGAGTCCACAGCGGTGTCTCTCGCTCTCCCTCTCTCCCCGAGATGAGCCCTCGCTTCGCTACCTCATCCTGGGATGTGCTGAATTATTTCATGAACCGCCGGCTTCTCTACGGAGCAAAGCATTCACTGTAATGTTGTGAAATGTTAGGACACCTCTCCGTGCACACGTTTCCTCCTCCGGTCTCACTAAGGCCCTGTGGGCCTGCACCGTGATCCCATGAGACAGCCTTCGGCTGCGTGTGCATACACGCGTGCAAGGTCATGAAATATGTATGTGAGCGTACTTATCAGATTATGTTTGTGTTTGTCATGGTGGGAGAGAGTGTGTTTGAATGTAGATACACGTTCATGTCCGCAGTGTCTGACCTCATATGTGTGTATGTGCATGTGTGTGTGTGTGTACGCGTTGTGACGGTAATCCCTGTGCATTCGCCAGCCAGCTCCAGTCACGGTCAGTTAAGGAGGGACTCTCCCCGATGCCAGTACACCAACAGAGCAAGCCTAAATCAGGTTGACACGCTCCTGGCACAGCCTGCACCAGCGGCAAATTGTTCCTGACGGTATCAAATACATCGCATCGGGTGTTGGACAGCAGTCCAGGTCCCCTGACCTCTTCCTCTAGGGCAGGGAGACAGGTTAATATTGGAAGGACAAAGCATTATTATTGAAATGGGCTTGGTGCAAAGTGTGATTATTTCTCATTTCTGCCATGTGAAAAATGTAACACTCTATAATAAGTTATTACCGTTTGACTGAAATGAACCTTAATGAAAGTTTAAAAGGACAAGGAGGAATGCAAGTGCAAGGCATGTGAAAGTTGTGGAGGAAGATCCAATTCAAAGGTGCAGATCTAAAAGAGGAGCTTTTCCTTTGTACACCCTCAATGAAATAGTGCCAGCTGGAGGTTTTTTCTTTTTGTATCAGTACACTTTCCTGAGGACATCTAAGGGAAATAGATTTTAAAGCTGTTTTAAAATTATTTCCACTGATAGTAGCTCCTCAGGCCTTCAGATTCCTGACACACACTCTCTCTCTCTAGTCCTACGAATGGTGATTCATTGATACTTTTATATGGTGAAAAAACAACATATGATTTATACATCCAAAGTTCTTTTTCTGTAAGCAGACAGACGTGTCCATGTGCATTTAAAATGTTATTACTTTAAGTCCAATTAAGAAAGGCAGCAGTGTGTGCCAACAATGATTCCTGATTGCAAATGAGCAAGCCATGGATGAGCCCCAGTAGATATGCAACTTGGTGCAATACCATTATTTTCCAAATCAGCATCATGACCAGCAAGGAATGGACCGGCTGCTCAGTGTGGATGTACACAATACTAGTGACTCAATATATCAAACAAAACTGCAGAACAAAAACGTTCATTTTTTAAAAAGTGTTACTTTGTTGTTGGTTTATCTGGTCTTTGGACATCTCTAGTCTGTGAAGCGTTAATATGCCGGTGCGCCCATCAAACACAACAAGCCCAAATCAGTCCCGTTTAATGCTATACCGCTCACGCCAGTGAAGCGAAAAAGGCAAATGTGCTGACATATGACACATGGTTCACCATTAGCTCACGGTCTGACACAAAATCTCTGACCCCCACTTAATATGAATATCATGTGTGGATAAGCAGGTAAATGTCATCGTGGCAGTCAGAAGGTCAGTGATTTGGTTCCAGGGCAGATCAACTGAACATCGTCAAATACAAAATATACAAATCACTAGATGCATATCCACGTACACATTGTAATGTTAGGTTTCGACCCTCATTGCCAAAGAAATAGCAGTCAAAATGTTAAGTGTTGAAAAAAAATCATTCAGCATAGTAGTCTGAGGTTGTTTTTTAAGTCTGAACCTGGGCATCATTGTCCCCGTTCTTTCCACCCATGGTGATCTGCTTTTAAACATGTACACCATTGTTCCATTGTGTGGTACGTTTCCATAATAGTCTAAATGCAGCTGTTTTCCACTGTTGCCAGGAGACAAGGTTAGTGCCCATTTTGATGAATGTAGGCAAAATGATGAACATGGTACAGTATTGTTCTTTTTGCTGGGCTTGAAAGTTGCCCTCTGCTAAAACATCAGGGATTGAATGTCCACTATCACAACGATAATAATGCAGACGTGCCCCTGATGCGAGGACAGTACACACACGCATGGATCTTCTTCCGTTGAGTGTAAGGGTTGCACCTGATTGTCCACAATCCCCTCTCAGACCACATTATATTGTACAGGTAGACAATGGTACGCTGTATTGGTCGGTTTTAGGTCTGCAAAATCTATTGATTTTGTTTTAAACGTCTTCGATCAACCGACACAATAACCATATCGCTGAGGAATGCAAAATGTTACAAAAAAACAATCCGAGATTTTTGTGTTTATTGACAGAAAATATCAGCAAACAAATGCACTTTAAAATGTAACTGTCCCGTTTTTTTAGTGCTGACGTTTATATTAATTTCAATGTTTCAATGTTTCTTTAATTAAAGAATGTTGTTTTAAATTCAACAAACAGTTTGTAGTATTTTAGCAGACTACTGAAAGCAGAAGAACCTAGTACACATTAATACTGTATATGTTAATGTATCGCAAGCACATCAAATCGTGATGCCTTAGTCTGTTTGGTAAAAGCATTCATACAACCACCAATCTGCTTTAGTTTGGATCAGCTAGATTACATTACATGCCATTAGGGTCGGGCTGAACGATGAAGACTTTTCAACTCAAAATTGCAAGTTGAATGTAATTGGCTACTAGTGAAGTCAGAAGTTAATCAAATGTGAATATTTAGTTAACATATTTATAGTATATATATATTTAGTCTAATGTATTTTACTGCTCTTTTTTATAACATTTACAGATTTTTCACACGCTAAGTGCTGGAATAGTGTTACATATCAGAGACAGAAATGTCCTGTTTTCAGTTGATTTTTCTTTTTGTAGTACCTTTTGTAGTACTGTAGCTTCTGCTATTGAACTGAGGCATATCAGGCATTTCAGTTGACAGGAAAGCACTTATATGTTTAATTGCTATTGTTTTGTTATCATTATAACTTTAACTTTTGTGATTCTGTTCTGGGTTTGACTGTTCAATGTTCCACACTGGCAAGCATATCTATGTTCTTATCTTTGAATGAGCGTTTAAAGGTAAGATATTAAGTAAGTATTGCCGTACTGTTTGTAAACACACAGCAACTCTTTGCAATAGCATTGTTCATTTAAAAAAGGTATTTAAAGTTAATATATGGAAATGTGTTCAACTGTTGTCGTCTATAAAGAAAGGAGGATTGTCTTCCCCCAGAAATGGGCGTAGTGATGAGAGCCTCCTATGGATGATGTACAGTATTGCTGGTCTGCATATTATTCCATATGTGTAATTATGTATTTGCTGTGGTGAGATGAGCCCATTATGAAAAAGGCCTTTTAATTTCTGCAAAGCCGTGTGCATGGGTATTTTTTTGTTATGACTTATTGATAAAAAAGCTAATATATCAATGTTAGATAGATAGATAGATAGATAGATAGATAGATAGTTAGATAGATATTTATTGATCCCAAAAAAATGGGAAATTACAGTGTTACAGCAGCACACAAAATATACATACATACAATATACATGAAATAATAATAATTATAATAACAAAATATAAGAATAAAATATAAGAATTTAAGAACAAATATTTAAGTATATACAAGATCGGAAAAACAAAATGTGCAACTGTTTAAATATAAGTATGCTAAAAAATGTAAATGAACCAATCGTTCCGGTTGCCCTTATTGCAATATTGTGGTGTCTCAGAGTGTCATCTAGCAACCAGGGATGAAGTGTTGAAGAGTTTTATTGTCTGTGGTAGGAATGATTTCCTGTAGCGGTCCGTGCGGCATTTAAACTGTCGGAGCCTCTTTGAGAAGCTGCTCCTCCGTTGGACCAGTGTGGGGTGGAGAGGGTGGTCGGGGTTATCCATGATAGGTAACAGTTTGTTCAGTGACCTCCTCTCCACCACAGCTTCAAATGTGTCCTGTTTGCAGCCGATCACGGAGCCAGCCTT
>NC_048408.1:5003332-5014272 GCF_013103735.1 Etheostoma cragini
CAGACAGAACACGGTCCAGGCGGACAAACTGTGGTCTGTCTGTCAGGTAGTCAGTGATCCAGGAGACTATGGACGCACTGACACATATCAATATAGTGATATGAGACTAGAAGTCATCTTTGATTTTGGATATCGTAATATCGTAATATGGTACAAGTCTATCTTTTTTATGGTTGTATGCTATGTTCAAAGAGCATCTGATCTTTTATACCAGCAATTGTGAAGTAGCACTCCTCAGCCAATCTACTGGCATTATCTCTCTTTATAGCTATTGATTGGTTTGGTGGATGGTCTTGTGATGTGGCTTCCCTGTGGTTCTCTGATTTTGTGTACTGTTGAGCTGGTCTAACAGTGTATTTAACGACACTTTGGGTATTTATCATGTACATATTGTGTACTGTGTTGACCCCAGAAAAAAGTAAGACAGTTACAATTTGACTTCATTTGGTAGCTTATTCATCCAAATAATATGAGTCGTCTAATGGTCTTAGACAGTAATATTTCATAATTTTCCTGCAGAACCTTCAAGACAGTAGATGGTCCCAGTAGCATCAAGTTCAAGTGTAAAGTGATACATCAACCTCCATCCATCCTGAACTACTAAATCCAGCACACAAAGACAGATTGTCTCTTTCTGTCCCATACACAATAGACTAAAGTCATGGACCTTTACCTTTGGCTGGAACTTTAATCCCCTTAGACAAGAAAGTCAAACCTAATTCTTCTTCTTCTCCCAAAAACATTATGCGTCCTGAACCTGCGCCTGAGATGATTATCTAAAGGTCAGCGTTCTCTCTTGTCATCCCTCACACCATATCCAGACTTTTACACCAGTTAGCACAGCGGCGTAAAGAGCACGGGCCGCCCCGAATTCTGACTGAGTGCCTATCACGGCTCCCCACATCAGCCATCGGCCTTGCAGAAATAAGGGTTCTTGCCCGAGAAATGAAGTATGGATTTCTAATTTAGGGGGGTGGTTGGAGATGTGGGTCAAAGTTGCATTTATTTCGAGGCGGCTCAGCCACATTGCGCCTTCGATCACTCTGTGGTTGGGAAATACACATTGGGTTGAGCTGATAATGGATGAGGGGGCCATCAACGGTCAGGCTAGATGAGAGGTTTGCATTATGTATTAGCTTTATCCCGTGAATGAGTAGCTGTGAAGATAATCACTATCTGATGATCATCATTTCTTTTGTTCCCAATGTGCCCTCTCCAAATGGTTGTTACATAAACTGTACACTCTGTCTTTTGTGCGTCAGAGAATGGGAGAGAGGCTGATATCCAGAGAGAGAGAGAGAGAGACAGTTATAGACAGTATGAGCCTGATCTGGTGGGAGGTTTCAGGAACATAACGCATACTTTTAAAATCTAAAATTCACCACTCAGAGACAGTGTCCAACTTGCCCATCCAACTACACTAAATCCTTTTGAAATCACACTTTTTAGTCCTGCCTTGCACATTGCAGCTGCATTTAGAGTAGTCATCCTCGACTGTCAGCCATTTCCTCACCGCGTCGCAGCGCAGGCAGACATGTGTGATCTGCCTGCGAGGAGTTCTCACACCTGCCGGGTGCAGGAGCGGAGGTCAATCCCAAAGACCTTTTTTTGTTTTGTTTTTTCTTCGCTGGTACTAAATTTATCTCGCTGACATGCATGGAAGTCCACATCACCCTCTTAGTCATGGCAGAGTAGAGCACTGACCCTCTAACAACGGTGAAGGACAATGCTTCGCGCTGGTTTTAGAAGCTGACGAGCATTGTGGTGCCGAGGAGAAGTCGGCATTCAAACTCATCTTAAATCAGCAATTTATCAGGTGTCACAGGAGGCCGGCACTGCTACACCAGGCTTGTTCTGCTGCTGTAAAAACCAATGTCAGGGCCAGAGACGGATTGTTCATGAAGTGAACAGAGCACTGTAATGAATCAGTAATACCTCGGAAATTGGAGAGGTACATTACCACTGAGAGAAGAAAGAACAAATAAATATCCTGCTGCATTTGGTGCTGTTGTACGGTCTTTGCAGGTTAATAATCATTACAGTCACAAATAAGAAATCATTGCCACTGACTAATAAAGTGCTCATGGTAACAATAAAGAGCCATCCGGATATTTCTTGTGAGACTGTGAGGAGTAGGCAGCATGAAAACCACCTTCTTAATCAGGGGGAAAAAAACAGACCTCTCAAAAATAAATTCAAGTGATGCTAAAGATGTTTGTTTTGCAATGTCTAGCATTGCCTTTGGTGCGAGATTCTCAGTAATGTACTTCTTTTTGTAATTTTTTTTCTTGTCACCCATAAAAAACGTTGCACCCATAACAGTGGCAAACAGAAAGGGCATAAAGGCAAGAGGAGTCATTTCCTGTGTGTGGCGCGCACACACACACATACACACACAAAGACACATTATCTTGAGGCGATGGATCATGTAAATGGCATTTTGTCGACATTATGAGAATGTGGAAGATGTTTTTCTGCATGACTGAGGCGCTTATCAAGTGGGACTGTCTGTACCACCAACTCAATATATTTCATCTTCAGAGATGAGGCTGGGAGGCTGGAGTGGGTGAATATTCCTGGATGTTTGTCTGGATGTTTGTGTGTGAGCTGAGGGGGATGCGAGCGGTTTGGGAAATAAAATAACTTCTTTTTTTTTTAATCTCATTCGCATTATAACCCAAGGACAGTATGGACTCCAGCAACTAAACTGAACTGCAAGAATGAAGAACTTGAAAAAAAGGAATTCATTAATTCGGCCACATCATTTTACTGAGGACATGACTCAACATTGTCTTTATTTAAAGGAGCAATGTAGGATTAAGGGAGATGTTTTGGCAGGAATATCCTATTATCTATCTATGTACTATCTACATTTAAATTAGTGTATAGTCCCCTGATACTAACAATCTGGAATTTTTGTTTTTATGACCTTAGAATGAGCTCTTTGTGTCTTTTGTTATACAGTATATGCAACTATTTAGTCTCATCTGAAATCTCTCTTTATGATTATACAATTGCATTGATTAGACTTGATCTGCAGTCACCTCCTCACATTAAAATAGCATTCTCAGCAGATTTGTAGCCTCCCTGCATACTGTATAGTGGCAATGTCTCCATAATTGAAGCAAGCTAACTAGTCCAACCCAAAAGGTCTGGTTAAAGCAGTGTGAAATCTCGCATATGAATAACTCCATTGCACCAAATGGCTGGGGTTAGGCTTATGGCAGAGCTCCAACTCTGATGACAATTGTCCAATTTACAGAGAGGATAATTCTGTGAAGCCCAGATCTAATGATAGGGTGCTGTAGAGAGATTATTCCACACGCTGTTGGCGCAGGGGTCGAGTTGTCCGCTGTTATGAGATGCAGGATAAGAACGAGCCTTTTTTACAAATGCTGGTTTGAGAGAAGTAGTTGCGTTGAGGAAAGCGAGAGGTCAAGATGAGCATCTGTGGCTATTTGGGGTCGGGCGGGTGAAAATATGTGTCGTATGTTAAACTCAAAGACGGAATCAAAATAATTGACTCCAAGGGAAACCCTATAGGCTAGTGTTTACAACAAAAGATATAATAATAACATAGTAACGTACTATAAACTCCCAATTGGGAGAAGAGATGATGGAGTAACTGAGACCCCTAACACCAACCCAAGAACCCACCTGGACCTTCTTAGCCTATCACAGCCTGTTTGGGTAAAAAAACAGCCATCTGTCACAGCCTAACTGCCCATCACTGTCCAATTTAAAAAATGTCTATGACATAATTGGCTAATAACTCTGACACTTTATTAGAGAATGGAGGTGATGGTAAACCAGTGCCATGGAAATGTAATAAGTAATAGGAAATCAGAAGCCTGTAGCCATGTCACAAAAATGCAAATGCCCTAGAAAGAATGAAACGAAGATTATATGTTCTCACATTCTTATTCACATAGTTGGACATTTAAAGTCATTGTGCGCAAGTCCTTAATTTTTATGGTCGTCCGATACCTTCAAGCCATTGCCAAAGGAGTTGATACAAAGCTAATTAAGACTCAGCCTATGACGAGGGGTCCATCGTGTTTTTTTTAAATCTTCCTTCCTTGATTTGACGGGATAAACTAGCAACTGCGTTTAGGAGGTGGGGGGGTGCGTGTGCGATCATAGGCTCATCATTACTTAGAATTCCTCATGGGGGCATCAGAAGCTACGCATTATAGCTAATAAGGTACCATTTTTTAAAGAAATGAGCGTGCAGTTAAGCCCGTCTCCAACGGCCTGTCTCTTTCCCTTTTTTAACATTTATATTCATTTATATTTAGAAGTCTAAGGGGCCTCATGCTTTTAATGTATCTTACACATCATCACTTTGGCTGGAAACATCACATCAGAAGCTACAGCAACTTAGTCACAGTGTCAAACTGTGTCTGCTTTTAAATTAAACTGTCAGGTACAACCCGATGTACTCATGAAAATAATATATTGTAATATCCCTTTGGTTGATGCAAACCCACACACTGATAGTCGGTCAATAACGTGCACTGTGCTGAAAAAGGCAGCAATGCACCAACAAAAGAGGAGAAAAAGGCAACCGGCTGATGCAGGTTTCATAACAAGTAGGATCATGTTTTTGTTAGCCGTTACAGATATGCAGAAATGTCTTTTCCTGAGAAACACAAACATTACACTATTAACTTGACTAAAAGGAGAATGTCTGCACCAAGCTTTATTAAGGAAAACTACCACATATAGTGAGAGAGAGAGAGAGTTCAGGTACAGTATGGAAAGGCCAATCTATGTTAAATCCCCCATAGTGAACCTTTTTGTCCTTGGTAACTGCCATGTCAGCAGTAACAGCTTAGCTTCTCACTTTGGCCACAGCTCTTTCTGCTTCTGTAGGAAGCAGGAAACCTATCCCACAGGCCAAAAACAAGTTGTGATCAAAAGAATGTGCAACCAGAATGAGTTCACAAGAAAGGATTGTGAGGAATGACTGCCATGTGCTGTAAGTTAAGGAGTGTATCTGGACTGTAGACATTCGGTTTCATAC
The DNA here is from genome assembly GCF_013103735.1 of Etheostoma cragini. NCBI lineage: Eukaryota > Metazoa > Chordata > Actinopteri > Perciformes > Percidae > Etheostoma > Etheostoma cragini. Next base: position 5,008,359 of record NC_048408.1, read on the forward strand.
TATGCACAACGCCCGCCCGCCCGCCGGTAGGTAGCTTCCCACGCGTGCTTCCCACTCGAAACAGCACAGAGAAAACTTACAGATGTGTCAAAATGTCTCGCAGAAAACAGTGCTCTCATTCAGCAGCGCCGGTAACAACAACAGAGATTACGTCATCAGCTGACCAGACCCGGCCCCCCCTCTCTACTCCACCAACCACTAGCATGTACCATGCATTCCTGTGATTGGCAGAAAGATGATTAGTCGGGCTCAACTTATGTACTGATGTACTGATTTTCGGGATAAAGCCTGACATCTGGCACGAGTATTCCATTGACTAAATATCAATGGACAAACCACCTGGTTCGGCAAAGTGCTGCAAATGATGATTGTGATGGGTTTAAAGAAATGCCAAAAAACAAGCCAATGAGCCAATTGGCTGAGAAATAGTCCTCATAAATCTACTGAATCTAAAATTCCAACACAAAGAAAGCAGAAGGAAAAAACATGCACACAGCAAAATCTTCAAGCAAACCTGGAAGTGGAACATCGTGGATATAGACTAGTGTCTTTAGGCAATTAAGCGTACAATTTTTTTATATTATGAGCCATTTTCCCCAATTAACCTAAAAAAGATAGGTGGTGTATGTAATGGGTAGGTTGGACCCAGACACAGAAACAACACAGGCTCAGACGATGACGGTAAAGAAAAAGGTTTAATCCAACAAAACACACAGAGGAGGTTCAGCTGGTGGAGGTATGGATGAGAGTCACACGGAGCGAGTCTTGAGGAAGCTGCCAAGTTACCACTTAGGGGTTAGTAACGAACTGGCGCCGAAGAGGTGGCCGGCCCGGGTTTATGTACTGTGGAGATGGGATGATGAAGATGGGTTGCAGCTGTGTGGAAGGCAGATGGCAATGAGTGGTCACGCCTCTGGACCAGGATCCTCTGTGGTGACCTATAGTGGACGACAGACAAAACAGGCAGACACACACACACAGGGAATAGGGAAGACTGGCACAAACAGCAGCGGGCCCATGACAGTGTAGCCATACCATACTCCAGCGCTGACACAGCACTATGGAGATCGGTCTGGCAATGCGAGACTGGGAGTAGAATGCTTACCTTACAAAAAGCTCCAACGCATGTTATATCCCGGAATGTTACAATTGTATGTATTCCTTTACAGAATCGTACAAATATTGTTTCTAATACTTCATGGAACCCCCAACTGCCAGGATTCATCAATGCATATATTTATTAAAACCAGTTATGGTGAGTTGGCAACAATAATCACAATATACAGTAAAATTGCAACTTGTTCTTGCAAAGTACCTTCACAATTGTGTTGATTTCCGTTTTGGACATCAACCCAGAGGGCTGGGCCATACTTTCCAAATGTATATGGTGCAAATCATCAAGAGAACACACCAGATAGACTGTAACATCCTGAGGATGCATTAGTAAATATCAACAGGACATTTTCAATTTCGCTCTCCAGTGTACATCACAGAACTCCATTAGGTTTGCCTATTACCACCAGTTCCCACTCTGTATCCTCAATCAAAACCAACAGAATGCTGCGCTGCAATAGCTTCAAATTTCACAATTTATATGGATAATTAACATTAATCAGATTTTTTCCTGTGCTCTGGATTTTTATGGTGGGTTGTAAGTTTAGGCGGGTATTGACATTGCTTTGACGTTTATACTGCATACATTATTGTATGCACACAGCCCATGCCAACGATGGACTACATGAGTGCTACTTTTTTTAATTACTTCAGTTGATAAACAGCTAAATAACCAATACAGATTTTATTGTACTACATCATGAGTTGCCCCTGTGAAGACCTCATTGTCTTTTTAAATAAATAATTTAGTGTGCATCATTTCGCAGGGAAAACATGGTGATGGGTATGAATTCAACACAAAAAAGCAACATTATTTTCTAATTCTAGACTATTCAGAGCTGGATTTTTCTGCACCTCGGACAGAAATGTATTTACAATGCTCCAAACTCTTTCAAGGATGCAACTGGTCAGGGAAATGACAAAAAAAAAAATGATTTGGCACCACACATGTGCACATGTGATTGGAGCATTAATACAAAATGCTGAATGCAAGTTTGTGGGACAAAGGACACTAACAGGCAGGAAGGATTTGTGGCCCTGGTTTGAGCCTTAAAACAGTCAAAGCACATTTTTACCATATTTAGTTTTTAGCCAAACTAAGGTTTTTCAAAAAATAAAGAAATGTTATGGTTAGCTCTAGCTTGGACCCCAGAAGCAGACTCAGAACACAGACTCAAAGTTGAAAGTGGTTTATTGTCTCTTGATAATAGTAAGTCCGACTGGGAATGGAAGGTGGTGAGGTGACAGTCCTGATGGAAGCGAAGGTTTACAGGTGGCGAGGGAGCGTGGCCGTCAACGGCACTGGATGAGATTAGGCAGGTGCTGCAGATGAGAAAGACAAAGTTCCCTTTCAGCGTTACGACAATTTCCAAACTAAGATTTCTCACTAGAGACTGAGAATGAGACTGAGACTGAGACTGAGGACATGGGGAGTTTACCGCATGGTGGGTGGAAAACAATTTGGCATTAAGTGACTGGAGAGCTGGGTTTCTTGTACTGCTGTTGATTGTAATAGACGCCAGTTGTGCCACGCCCCCGCAGATGTAGTCACACACCACACACACACACACACACACACACACACACACACACACACACTACACAGGGGAGGAGACACAGGAAAAGACTGACAGGGAAAAATAAACAGAAAACACAGGGAATCTGGAGGTCACAGACCCGGGATGTAAAAAGAAAGATTTGGGGGCATTTTAATTAAAGAATACCCATATCGGTGGTGGGAATACATGTTTACATAAATGGCTGCCAGCCTTAGTTTGTATTGTTATACACTTTATTTATCAGAACCTTAATAAATTGTGATGTTCTTCTGATCAGTTGTGACAATAAAACAAATTATTATCATATTATTTGAATGAGAACTCATATATAACTACAAATAACTAATGTTAGGGAAATCTGTTTATGTTTTTTTTACTCGTGTCTGGATTCTTTTTTTTTAAATATACTGCGTATCTGCCGATATATTGGAATATCAGATTTTTAAATAACCAAATATTTGTGTCTGTACCGGCCTTAAAAAACTTTATCGGTCGACTTTATACTGGACACTATACATCTGGGTGTTTCTGACACGGCGGTCCATTGTGTGAACCCTACTTGTAACACCTCAAGCTTTGCCAACCCCCCCCCCTACAAATGCAGTACTGTCAAGCATTGGACAAGGATCCACTTGTTAGCTAGCTCATCGGCCTCTTGTTCACATTTATCTCCACAGGAGGGCGGCTTGATGATGGAAAAAGAAATGCATAATCACGATTATTTTGGTCAATTTTGAAACCACAATTATTTACACAATTACTCAATGACTTTTGGAAAGATGTCGAAATTATTGAGCTTAAGAGAAAACCGAGAAACAGTTACATAAATCAATAAAATGGTGAATGCACCTTGAACTGACAACGTCCGGTCCATACTTTTCCCATTTGAATTTTTTAGTAGTTCTTTTTTTCCATTCAGAACACAAGACAAAATGTGAGTTTACTTGCAAAATGTTTTTGTGATATTAGGAGCGTAAATCGTCATTGCGATCTCCAAACCTTCTCTACTCACCCACGTCCTCTGATCTGTGGCTGAGGAATACATATTTTTGAAAACGGATGTCAGCAAGATGGATGTCTGGATTTAATACAGATTCATTATTGTGATAGATGCTGCACAATTCTGCCATTCACTGCAGGCATAAGAAGATTCAACTGCATGCTTTATGGTTTATAAAAACCTCAAAGGGAACTTTTAAGTCCCTTTATAGATCTCCCTGGTGCTTTTGCTTGTCTTTCAACTTGATCCTGACAAATAGACCAGAATAGTTGCCCTGCAAAGAGTTAGTGGGAAGGTTTTCTGGAATACTTTCTCCCTTTTTTATTGGCTGTGCCTGTGTTGTACGAGGCATGATCGATAGGATCAATATTGCAACAGGGATACATTGGGGTCTTTAATCTTCCAGATGGAGAAACGTGAGTGGAATACCAGACTCGTGTGGGCAGAGTTAAGGTAAGTATTGTTGAGGGATTAAAGGAATGATTGGCGTTTTGGTAAAGACATTGCAAGATCTGGTAATCGAGCTGTCACTGGAAGAGACAGCGTTGCAAATAGAAAAGTGTAATCAGAATTAGGATTGAATTTGTCAGCTTTGTTTTCTTGAACATGCTCGGGTTTACTTTCATAAATCATAACAGTTTCACCTGTGGCAATCCTTTATATGCAGAGAATTTAATAACAACATACCCTATTTGCTTTGGTAATGCTCTCTGAGCAATACCGCTCTATTCCAAAAACAATTCAGAATTAATGAAATGGCTTACTATGCATTTTGTTCAGGGGCAGAATAAGAGTGAGAGTAGTTTTTCACTTGGGAACCATAATAGCGTAACCCCTAGGGCTCACAGTGATTCATAACACTTCCTGAATTACATATCAGCGGCAGGATATTCCGGACACCCGAAAAAGGGAAGGATCTCAGAAAGAGCACCATACACAAAAATCATTTCTCATTTGCCATCATTTTATTTCGCCGGCTGTTTAATTTGCTGGTACAAGTTCACGAGGAGAGTGCATAGGGGCTGATTAGAAGCAGAGGTGATGATTTTTACTTCAGCTGGAGACATTACAATTTCCTCGTCCTGGGGAAAACGTGACTTACCCATTCAATTACAAAAGCCACTTTTCACCAGACTAAGGAAATATAGGAAATTCCTACCAACATACAGTATGAGCCACTTACCTTGCATGGCAGCATGATCACATAAGAACTGTGGGTTCATATCACACATTAATCGGTCTTATCAGATATAATGTATTTGTGCATTGGCAGCTACGGGTGTGGTTAAGGTGTGTGTGACCGCGTGCCCTTTCCCATGACGTTTCCAACGACCACTTCTCAGATGACTCTGTGTAACAAACCGTCCAGCCGGTCAGGTTAATGTGCTGCTGCTGTCAGAGTGAATTAAAAAAATACTCTTCAGGGGTAAAATTCCATGCAATTGTTTTGTTGTGTTGCAATGCATGCTCACTGGTACCGGCCTTTTATGCAGTAGGAACAACTCTACACATTGCCTTGATGGAGTGTACTCTGCATGAGACATATGGCTCTGTGTTACATAGATTGGGACTCGCGTCTGAGACACACTTAAGTTGCACAAACAGCTAAATTCAGACTTGACTTGCGACCCAAAAGACTTCAGTCTTGACTCGTCCACTACTTGTTTTCATGCTATATTGCTTTTTAAATAATAGTAATGTATTTCTATTTTCTTTTATTGCCGCATGGACGTTGGGGAAACGTATATGATGAGCTGCATGTCCCCGGCCATTTGCCATTATGTGCAACGTAAATGCATGCACCGTGTCTTATGTGCATGCACTCACATGTCAAAAATTCCTGAAATTGTGCGTTTTGTCATCAGTTTTACTCTATTTTACTCTTTTACTCTATAACTTTGTAAACAATGGCAGTAGCCCAAAAGCTAAATGCAAGGTGTGTGGCACCAAGATAAATGATAATGGATTAACAACGTCGAACTTAATCAGGCATTCCAAGCCACACCCAGACAGGTCACATGGTAATGTAAAACAGACGTGACATTTAGCATATTGTCACTGGTAACAAGCTAAACATCGCAAAGGGCTGTGCTAATGCTGGGAACAGGCAAATTGTATCTTTATCTATTTATCTTAAATGTACATAAATTATATACTTACACTTCCGGTCAAAAGTTTGGGGTCACTTACAAATTTCTATTTCACTCCATTATAGACAGGATACCAGCTGATCTGGGTGGGT
>NC_048408.1:5014372-5024372 GCF_013103735.1 Etheostoma cragini
GGGGGGGGGGGGCGCTTGGAGCAAAAGTGCAGTCACAAGCGACGAGTGATGAGCGAGGACAAGGTCACAGATCATAGACGAGGGAGATATGAGCAGTCATGTACGGCAACATGCATCCGCACCACCACTCGCTCCTCCAGCACTTCACACACGCAACCTTAACCCGATGACAAACACCTGCGCGTATGTATGAATGGTATAAGCACATTCCCAGAAGACAGAAATCAACTCACACACAATCAAAATAGTTTAATTTATTTATCTTTTTCAGCTCAGGGCACAAAAACCTTTGTGGATATAACATGCTAATTCATGCGAGTGAATATTAAAACTAGTCTAGCTTTTGTTGGCTTATCGCCTCATATGCTTTGCCCTAAGAGTGCTGATTTCAGATCTGTTTTCCCTAACCTTAACCAGTGGCCCTGACAGTCAACAGTAACACACCAGAGCTGACCTGAGAACAGTGCCTGGAGGCCGTTTGTTAAGCTTGCTCCCTGGTGAGTGTTTTGCAGGCGGGTGCTGCCCAGAGTTGAAGTCTATTAGTTTGAGTTTATTTACAGCCAAATGCCCAGAGACCCGCCTCTGTAATGTTGTTTACGGGGAAAAAAAGAGCTGAAATTGAATGAAAAGCATCACACTGCATGCATAATTCATGAATATCATTATCAAGTGCATGCAGACGCACAGATGAACGTGCACACAAGCACCCGGTGAACGCATACTCGAAAATACAAACAGACCACAACGAAAACACAGAAAAACATACGCACACAGGTCATTATGTGTGCTTATTATAAGGGCTTTTTGGTCATTTATCTCGGGCCAATTTTCCCAGCATGGGTCCTCTTTAGGCATAATACAACATCACACAACAAGGAAGAAAGAACAATAAAAGGGGATCTTTAGCTAAATCAAAAGTGAAACTATTTTCAGCAAATTTTCTTTGTTTTCCCAAGAGAAGACCCTGATGCAGTTATAGGGGTGAGCTTCCTAGGAAACTTTGATGATGAAATGCGTTGTGTGTTTGCGTGTACATGCATGTACAAAAAAAAGAGGCAAATGAGGCTTAGAGAACCATAAAAGGAGGGCAATGAGAAAGGGGGGATGAAGGCAGGAAATTAGAGAGAGTGAAAGATGGTGGTGAGAGAATCCAAAGAAAAATAAAGAGAGCAAGAGGTGAAATTAGTGTATTTTCTTACTACACGTGTGCCATGTCCCCTCTCTCTCTTTCCCTCTCTCTCTCTCTCTCTCTCTCTCTCTCTCTCTCTCTCTCTCGGGCCCTTTTGACCTTAAACTCTCTTTGATGTACTTCTACCAACCTAAGCTGCTCGTCAAGTCCCTGTGCAGTCGCACACACAACCATATGTACACAAAATCACACACACAGAAACCTAGCACTGTAGTTTGAGAACAAATTTTACTTCACTGCTCTGTGTATGTGTGCGTACACACACACACACACACACACACATTTGCGCATGCACGCCACACACATTTGTTGGGTTACCATTAAGAGTGCTTACTGAAGCAGGACCCTGGTAGAGAGAGAATTCAGGAAGGATTCTCCAGTGAATAGTGGGAGATTCTGGTCTCATTCAGCCGGGAAATGAAGCGTGAGCAGTCTGAAGGGCACACACTCACATTTTCATTCCTACGCTGAGCAGATACACGCACATACTGCTTTGCCAAGCTGGATGTACACACCCACACACACCCACACACGCACACAGTCCAGTGCTCAGTGCGTTGTGACACTTTGCAAAGGAATGGAGCTGCAGAGTACTTCCTAATTGATATGAGGAAGCCAGCTGTGTTAGCCAGGGCAAAGGAGTGCAGAAGAAAAGGCAAATGCATGGTCCTGGTGTGATCTAATATGTGCACACATTCTCTCACTCACTCACTCACTCACTCAGCCTGTGCACGTCTTGAAGGCAAACAGTAGATACTAAGTCTTTCAAACTCAGAACCAGAAACCGTTCATTGATTGATTGGGAATCTACTTCACACACACTTTGTGCTGGTAAAATAACAGCTGAGAAGTAGAAAGAAGAAAACTCCAGAAAGGAGGAGGTATTAAAAAGAGATGAAGAGATGAAAGTGAATGGAGACAACTCTCTAATGCTTTCCCTACTTCCCTCCTGAGATCTGGGAGCAAGTGTGTGCGATGGTGTGTGTGTGAGTATTTTTGCGAGTGCGCAAAAAAAGGCAGGAAGCTCTCCGAGAGATGAAGAGCATTGTTTGAGTCGTGCTCTTGTTATGTAGCGCGCCATATTCGTAGACTTCTCACACTCGCTCAAACTCCCACGGCTCTCTCAATCTAATTGAAGCGCGCGCGCTGAGACGCTGTGACGTGATGAAAAGGTAAACACAGGGTGGAAGAATCACATATCATTTTCAAATCGATTCCATTTTGTGTTTTTTCTCATCGTCCCATCAGCTTCTCATCTTCCCATCAGCTTCAAATACAGTATGAAACTGTTGTGTGAAGTTCTACTGACGCTTGAGGCATAAATAAGGCATATTGTGTTTCTGGCAGGGATCTTTTTATTCTCTTGATGAATTGTTTTTTATTTTTTCATGATTGTGCTTTGGAATGGATTAGAGCTGCAAAGATTATTCAATTAAATCCATTAGTCTTCAACTGTTTAATCATCAATTATCAATAGGCAAAATTATCAGATTCCATCTAGTTCATTTACTCCTTTATGGCAGTAAACGGAACATATTTGAGTTTTGGAGCAAACTAAGACATTGGAGGAAGTCATCTTGGGCACTTTTCAAACATTTTATAGACCAAACAACCAATCGATTAGTTGAGAATAATAATCAACAGATTGACAATAAAGATTACAGTTAGTTGCAGCCCTAAAATTGATTATACCAACATTAATTCACTACATGTTTTCATATTTTGCATTTGGACATTTCCTTGATGGTTGGGTGCATTTCGCATCTGAACCAATGTCAGTACCGGTACCTGAGATTTGGTTCCCGGTGCCCAACGATACTTTTCTCTCTAATTACAAAAGAAATGATTAGTTGTCAAAATAATTCCAAACCTATGTATCCTATTTACTTTGAACATTTTGATTTTTATATAGAATACTGTAAACTGACAGATATTAAATAAAAAATAAAACCCCTCCCTCCCTCCTCCCAATCTCCTCCCTACAACATATTAAACTGAATGATGATTCTAATTTTATTCTTGTACTTGTATATTATTATATTTCAGGCTGTTTTATTTCCATCATAACCGATGCTCTTTTTAATGTTTCATGTAAAGCATTTTGAGTTGCCTTGTTCCTGAAAGGTGCTGTAGAAATAAAGTTGCCTTGCAACCTCAGCCTGTCAGTCAGTCCCCAGGGCATAGAGACCCATTGTTGTGTCTGCTGGTCTCACAGGAAGTGTAATGTCAACAGCAGTGCGACAGCTTTTAAAGCAGTGAAGTTTTGAAAAACTGTAACCACACGTGGAACCACTTTATCGGCTCTGCCGTGACTCACCGGGACTTTGACAAAACTGCAGAGCTGACGTAGTTTGCTCCGTCCGCACCTCTGTGTGAGTGTGTGTGTGTGTGTGTGTGTGTGTTGGACCTGTGTTCTCTGTCAAGATGCAGAGAGGACACATAAGCTTTGGCTTACTGTTAGGTATTTGGCACCGTTTGATTTGACTTGAACCAGTACTTGGTTGGTACCGGTAAAGGTGCCGGGTTCAGTTCCCAACCCTACTGCCTTGCAACAAGCCCGAAGACACTAGTACCTCCCAACCTTCTCGCGATTCAACATGCTTCAATATCCCAAACACATGAACCCCAATTCCTATTGTCCTCGGGTCAAATTGGACCCCTTTTAAAAATGTCTCTGTCTGAAATATGGGTTTCTTTTCAACCAAATTACCACAAAAAAAATGGTTTGGAGTCCACACAACACTCTTTGCAAATACTTTAATTCCTGAGGGAACTCATCTGTATGTTCCTCTAATCTTAAATATTAGTCAAAATAATTCATAATTTTTGCTTTTTTTACCTCAAAAAGTAATATAAATGAGGGTATTGACCATGAATTCCAAAAAGTAGTGTAAAACTAGTGGTAGTAAGGTGGTGTAAGTCTGAAAAAATGATAAAAATGTGAAATTGATGTCCATTATTGAGGAGGAGGACAACACAAGGGTTAAAGATGTCAAATTCCTCCCGCTCATAGCCTTGGTGGACACGTCCAAATCAATCTGCAGACCTATAATAATATATAATATATGTCTCATCCTGCTTTGGACTCTGGGTGTGCATGTGTGTCTGCGACTGGATCTGCAGGTAAAAGCTCAATCGGCCTGTCTGAGTAAGAGAAAGAGACACAGAGGGAAAGCAGAGAGAGAGAGAGAGAGAGAGAGAGAGAGAGAGAGAGAGAGAGAGAGAGAGAGAGAGCCCTTGGGCTCAAACAAACCTTTATCCTTCCTGTTTTTTCCTCAAACACTGCAAGTTCAAACACCTGGCAGTGATTCTTCCATTCTAATGTATTCCTCCTCTCTATTTCCACCTTGGTCTTATCCTCTCTTTCATCCCTTGTTTCCTTGCTTCCTCATTTCTGACCACTTTCTCTTCCATTTTCCCCGCCCTTACCTGCCTGAAGCATCCTTCTGTCAGCCGTGGCTTTCTTGCTCAACAAGATCAAGTGTTTGTCTGTTTTTCCTTTTTAGCCACAGCCCTCTCTTCCTTGTTCCTTCACTCCTTTCAGGAAACCCCAAACTGTTACATTAACTTCTGAATGGGCTCAAAATCTCAGAAGCTCAATCCTCCTTTACCTTCTTTTTTTTTTTTTTTACTGCTTTTGCTGAGTAGTTTCATCTAAAGTTAGCAGCTGCTAATCAAGATGAAGCAGTTTGAGTGGGAGACCAGGGCAAACACACACACTCGTGGATGCTCTTTTTCTCTCTCACGCACACACACACACACACACACACACACACAATAAAGGAACTAGAGGCAGGGCCTTGAGGTTGCCTGGAGCTGTTTCCCAATCAACGCCACTGGGGAGAACAAGAGAGACCTTGGGTGTCTACAGTGGGAACTCTAGTGTGGGCTTCAGAGGAACACAGACACACAAAGAGACACATACCTCAACATTCACAAATAGACTCCTCTACTGAGGAACACATTTAAAACCGTATGACATCTGAGGGCGTCTCTGATCAAACAGGCGGCAGTCTGATATGACTCATGCACATTCATACACATGGAACAGCCTCCATATCTCTGTTTGAAATATACAGATTTGCATTACACAGCGCAATGAGGCTTTGAACTGAAAAAAAGTAATTATGTTTTCAAAAAGATAGTTTCTTGTTTTCAGATTTTTTTCTAGAGACAAAAGGAGGGAAAGGCTGGAATACGTGCGGGGCATGCACGGCTGCACAGATTTACAGTGGCTGCTTAAGGAAATGAACGTGTGAGGGACTACAGAGTTTTGGACCATGCTGGGTCACTTGCTTTGTGCTTCCTGAACTGACTGTTCAATGTGAAAAAGAACCAAAAAACTGAGTTGAGTTCATTTTTACTTATTAAGCTATTCCTCAACAACTTCAGTAACTTGTATAATGGCTCACCCAAACGTCTTTGATTTGACCCCGACTTTCCTCCTGTCTCCTCCCGGCCTTGTCCTGCTGGCCCACTTTATTAACAAAGTGTTCCCCGTACGGAGACACAGACAGTGTATTTAACTTCCCAATTCTGGGTCTAAAGATCTAGGTCTAAAGATGTTAAAATTGCCTATTATAGTCTGTCACTGCTCTCTCTCTCTCCTCCTCTACCCTAGGCCCTTTTATTGAAGAACTACTAGAAGGCTTAGGTATGCCATTTGCTGCTGCCGTAACCATGGCAACCACAGTATTAATAAAGTGGGCATCTGAGCAATAAATTACACATTTATAATTTAAATAACAAAATATTGCCTTTAACTGAAAAGGTCTTTGACTCCCTTTTGTTGCAATTCAACGAATGGTTGGACAAGTTCAAAATATTAAATCAGTGTCGCAAAACAATGTAACAAAACCTTCAGGCTTCACTGGAATAAAATGAGACGGGACATAGGCTGAATCTCATTTCTCTGTCTTACCCCTACGCCTTGCGTTTTCACGTGAGAATGAGTGATCGAAGGGGTGGACGGCCCTAGGAACCATAGACAGTGAATGAAAAAATCAAGGGAGAACACAAGCTTGCTTGAACTCGAGGGGTAGCGATACACATTGTGCAACAGAGAGACCCATGAATTTAAGTATTTTCGGCTTAAACAATTGATTTAAAAGTTACAACAGTCTTGTTTTGTGCTCTATACAGTCCTGTGCATATATATACTTGCAAACATGTTCTTAACTGAAACTTTTAAAAAATCGCTAGGTTGCCATGCTAATCGCTAACCGCTAACACTAACGTTAACATTGATTTGCACAACAGTCCCGCATTTCTCTGCCTTGAAGGGACTATATATATATATATATATATATATATATATATATATATATATATATATATATATATATATGTGTATATATTATTAAAGCTCTATGATAGATCGCTACGTGCTTTACATATACCACCCTGTATCACAGAGGAACGCCGGAGGAAAACCAACAGCTGATCCACTTTGGGGCTGAAAACGAGCAGACGTTTCTTAAATCATGTGTTCATGTTGTACACATTCATTATTGCATTGCTACTGTGTTATTGTAATCATTTTCAATTAATTCCTGTTCATGCACTTGTAGATTGTTGTTGGTTTTGATACGGGACACTGATGAAATATGAGTGTGGGGGGGGTGTACTGGCCAACAGCGGACTGGTCTGGAATACCAGAACAGCGGTAGTTAATTTATTTGTTTGTGGTCTTGTGTTTTTTTTTTTAGTTTTACACATTTGAAGCCTTTTTCTGTGTGTGACATGTAAGTTATGGTTGTACAAGTTGATAATGGTTCTGTAATATAATATATTTTATGTAATGTTCTTGCCTGTTATGTTTAATTTATTGGGCAATAAAGAAGATATTTTTTTGTTCTTGTTTTTTGATCTGTTTTTCCGAACATCAATGACACTCAAAACGGTGATAACTGAAACAGATATATAACACACCGTGTTTATGTATACACATATATATTGAAAACAGACCTAAGTACTACACAGATAGGAACATCTGCCTCTGCACCACCAAAGTGAACATAAAATAACTATAAAATATATAAATATAAAAATGCATATGACACTGTTGTCCAAACCCACGCATTTGACAGACAGAGACAGCACCTTGGAAGTTTGTGATCAATACTGTATGGTGATGTAACCAAGTGGTGTCCCATTTCATATGGGTATGTTTTCACCCCTACCCCTTGCCCCTTGGTTTCAAGGGCCTAGGGTAGGGGTAAGGGGTAAGGGGTAAGGGTAAATAGAAGAAATGGGATTCAGCCTAAATGCTGGCACAACACATGGGTTTGAACCTTTTCTGACACTTTACACCGCTGTCTGTCTCAAAGGGATTGAACGATAAACGGCAGTTAACTGATCATTGATTAGTAAATGACTTCCCTGCACACATGAACACACCATCAAGGTACACTCCTGCAAGTAAACTACAACTTCATAGGCGATGCAAAAAGGCAGCGCAAGACAGTGACAATATGTACCTTTTCACAGTGGGTGAACCAGGGTACAGGAAATTCAGCATTAGTCATTATAAGCATCCAAGCAGCGTATAATGCAGTGTTGTTGCAGCTGCAGAGGCAGATGGCGAGTGTGCAGGGCTTCACCGGAGCATTGCGCCATGAGGTAGTTATACCGAGTAGGATCAGATGGAAAAATAAATCATGAGCATTAAGGAGCATGGACCAAATCCCAAAGGTGAATGTGGCGTAGTATTCAAACATTTGCAGACTGTGCAAGCAATGCCACTTCATAATGAACAATGGGATACGCTCTGAAGAGTGGTGGGGCAGTAAAGCAGCTTTGTGTGTTGGGAGGGGGGACGTGTGCCAGGAGTTCATGAGGACATCAGACTGTGTGTGGATATCCGGAGGGGGGGATCGACTGGGGGTCCGACAGGAAGTGGTCACAGAAGACACACTGTCTTCTCCTGTGACTTTGATCCAAACCGCTGTGTGTTATAACCGAGGGATGCACAGTAGTCTCATGTCGAAGGGCAGAAACCGTCAATCATTTCACCTGTCAGAGCAGCCTCCAGTAAGATAGTGAAACTGCTTTTTACTATTGTCGTCTGTGGGAAACAGACAGATGGATATCCGAAACACAAAAATGTGCAGTAATGCTACAGGGCACTGATTGAAATCTGATCCACACTGCTGTGAAGTTAATAGCATGCTGGGTAAGGTGTGTAATCTCTAGTAACAGATGTCGGCGTTCATTCAAACACAAACTGCTGCTTTCAGTGTGGAGCAGGTGAGCCGTCCGTTTGGGAACCATAGACAAACTAAATGGCCCAAGATAAAACATTTCAAAGATGAGTTGTGGGCACCTTTGGTACAGCAGGCGCCCATATATAGAAGTTTCCTCCTCAACGCAACGGGTCCGGGCCCTTTACTGCATGTCAACCCCCTCTCTCTTATCTTTTATGTCTTCTGCTGTCCTATCAAAATAAAGGCACAAAAATGCCCAGAGATAGATGAATCTTGTTGAAATTGGACATAATATGTCTGATATACATGAAAGGAAATGTTCTACATTTTGTGAAATATTCTTTTTTTCCCATCTAACAGCCAGTTAGCTTAGCTTAGCACAAAGACTGGAAGACTGCAGGAAGTCACGGCAATCAGCCAAGCAAAAGCTCTGCAGACTAGCCTCAGGAAAACCACACATTGCTTGACAATAAGGCTTGTCCGCTTATCAGTGGATTTTTTTGTAGGTCAAGTGGAAGAGAAATTGTCTTGTCCCACCGGACAAGTGACAACTCAAACAAAATAAAATGTCATGGTCCTTAACATTATGTGCCACTCATTACGTCTTTTTTACAGATTTGAAACTATTCATTTGTTTTTCCCCACAATCCGGGGCAGTGGCAGTTGCTCACTAGACGGCTAACATTAGACCCAGCGGCAGTGGATCCGCAGATGGCTAACATCCAGAGCTGCCAACTTTTCCCAAAACCTTGGAGTGAGATTTGGGGGGGGGGCAAACCCATATTTTGCCGCGTACAAAGCAATTTCTTTGGCTTATTCAGCATCATTATATGCAACATATACTATACTGCAACGTTGGGCCACTATTGTGCTTCTCTAACCTCGGTGCATCTCTAAATTAAACTGTAAATAATTAATTTGATGTTTTATAAACTGACAAATAGTCTTTATTTTCCCATAAAGTAAATACAGTAAGTGGGGCCCAGAGGATGAGGGCCAAACATGACTGAACCTTGGCACAAAGGTTAAAGGATAAGAATCTATGTAACTCAATGGTTCTCATTCTTTAGAATTTCAGTGGTCTTATTTAATCCCTCAACATTAATTTAACTTTGGGTCCCTGGTCCCTACACCAGGGACCCCTGGACCTGTTCCCCACAGACCCAAATCTTCTCGGCTGTTGCTGACATATGCGACTGTCTCTTCATGTGGTTCATTATGTTTGGCACATTGTCTGGGTCAGTTCTTATATCATAAGAAGTTAATAATGTAAATAATGTAAATGCTAAATGCCTTACAACAAGGCATACAACAATGCAAAGTCTCTTAACCCTACAGTTTTGCACATATCAAGTAAGACTTGATTTTTCCATTTTTTTTTGCAAAAAAACTCTCCAGAAAGTGCCATTTAATGGTTTATTTTTACATTTTTTTTCCTACCCCCAGACCCCCTGAGGGAGAGCCCCATCCCCCCACATATTACAAATCCCATTTTAAACCCTGAAGGATAAAGACCCAAAGAAATTGCTTTGTACACGGCAAAATATGGGTTGGCCCCCCCAAATCTCACTCCAAGATTTGGGGAAAAGTTGGCAGCCCTGCAGTT
>NC_048408.1:5029372-5095894 GCF_013103735.1 Etheostoma cragini
CTCCCCATTGTTGGTATAATAATGTGTCTTACCGGGTCTGACTGGGCAAGAGTAAACTTTGTTGTGACAATAGTATGCTGAAAATGTGTGAGCAAATAATAAAAACCAGAAACTTAAAGCAGTGGCCCAATCAACAACCTGCATTTTGGGTGAATTTAGGAGGACATTCCATCATTGCCATGGTACAAGTCTACACGGATCTATTTGCTTGAGCCATTTATCTACTTGACACAGGTAGCTAGTGGACATTCTTAACTCATGGTTAATTTACGGTTCTGGTTATGTCCTTGTTTACTGCGGATTGTTTGCAGCAGACAAATTGAAGCCTTTTTAAGAACATTATGAATGAGATTAAAGACCTACATGAAAGTACAACAAAATGCAGAGTCACAAAATGACTTGCAAAGAAAATAAATGTATTCAAATTGAATAAAAGTGAAACGGAGTAATAATAATACTTGACAGATATACAGAAAATTATATTTGGACTGGCACGGAATCAAAAAATATACATACCTTACAAAGCACTGCGGAAGCATTAAGGGAAGCGTTACATGGACGTAGGAAAATGAAGACCTGTTAATTATTATTTATTATTTAAGACCTAGAAGACAATACTTCAGGGAATTTAAGACTTTTTAAATCTTCAGTTCGTAACATCTTAATATTAATGAACGTCCGTTACATTCAAGCAATTGCCAAGTTGCATCAAAGCTAATTAAGACTATCAGCTCAAAAGGCGTGTATCATGTGGACAGTGATGATGTTGTCATTACTTAGAATTCCTCATGGGGGCGACATGGTTTATTCGGAAACCCTGTGCAGTGTGGGGAGGGGCAGGGAATTTGTATATTAACTATATTCCCAGTGATGTATTTGTATGTATATTTTCTAAGTAATGCAACATTTCCAATAATGAGCTTGTTTTTCCCCTCTTAAAGAGATCTAGCATTTGGTCCCACCCCCTTGTGACTGTTTCCTCTCTTGAGAAAACAGGAGAGTTTTTATTTTCCCTGAGGCAATACAGTCATGCACTGTTCCACAGATCTACATGTGGTGTGTACTGCGGCAAGAAATGCAACAACGCACCAACAAAAAGAAGTTAACATGGATGTGAACAGTGTCGGATGGAAAACGTGAAAATAAATGCACTATACACTGGGTGTGTCCTTTAGTCAGACCTCAACGATACACCCAATGTAAACATAAGACTTGTTTGTTCACCACAATGCCCCCCCCAGGGAACTTTTAATGCCGCCTCAACCGGCAACAGAGACTTGTAGCAAACACAGAAAATGGACCCAATCACAACATCTTCGGGGTGGGAAAGTTCTGCGTCCAGTAGACTCAAATGTTTTTGTGAGTAACCAACTGAAGTAATGTTACTCTAGCTATATAATTCATTGTGAATACACACATGTTAAATGACACAAAAACCCGTCTGTTGTAGCCCTGATAAATTAGCCTGAAGCTAATGCTTAGCTACCTGTTCAGGATGAAATTGGCCAGTTTGGCATCCTTTTAGCCTTAAAGCTGTCTCCATCTTTCAAATACTGTACATCTCCAATATTTACCTAGGATTTGTAATGGATAAGAATTTTTGGTATCGTGACACCCCTACTCCCAAGGCTAAACTCACTTGGCCAACATTTCAATTAGAGATACGAGGCATTTCCTATCGGTAACGGCATTCATAATGGCCGATAAAAAAACAAAAACACATACATAAAAAACAACAGCTACTGACTCAGAAATGGCACATCCAAATGAAAGATCATTGTTGGACTGGCTCTAGTGGCTGGAATTCTGCACCAAGGCTCAATTTTGGGAAAAAGACTTCAGATACAGTATAACGGGACCATTAAGATCTATATAAAAGAGACTTCAGATACAGTATTAGGGGACCACTAAGGTCTATATAAAAGAGACTTCAGATACAGTATTAGGGGACCACTAAGGTCTATATAAAAGAGACTTCAGATACAGTACTAGGGGACCACTAAGGTCTATGTAAAAGATACTTCAGATACAGTACTAGGGGACCACTAAGGTCTATATAAAAGAGACTTCAGATACAGTACTAGGGGACCACTAAGGTCTATATAAAAGAACCTTCCGATACAGTATTAGGGGACCACTAAGGCCTACATAAAAGCATCCAAAGAGCACCATGTCATGAGACCTTTAAAAAATAATCGCAAATTGAATCGGAATATAGGTGAAAAAAAATCACAATTAGATTATTTTCAAAAATCCTTCAGCCCTGATATAAATCTAATAACTTTCCAAAAACCAATTAGTAATTGTGTTAAAAGCTCAAAGACACCTTTGTAACGCCTCGGTGTGGTCATAGTTGTTGCACTATTGCATTTCCACTGAACCAAGACAACGGGTAAACTGGAAAATGACAACAAAGCATGTTGCATGACGTGCCGTACATCTCTCCCTGAGCGACTTCCTTTTTTTACTGCTGCAATGAAACGCCTGGTTATGTTCTAACCTGGGTTCTCTGAGAAATGTTCCAGTCATATTAGTTACTTGACGTTATCTGTAAAATAGTGTAATAATCTCATCTTGCCAAGCTAGTGTTTCCCCTACTGTGCATGTATTTGCTCCAATATTTTATTACATTACAAGGTACTAGGACAACACAGAGATGTATACTTTACAGTTCTTCAGTGTATTTCAGTGTGCCTTTATCATTACTACTTTGCACTGAAGAAAAGCCAGATTGCGTTCAAATTGTAATCAGTTTAAGTGCATGAGGTATCCGGTTATAGGACACCTGTTGGTAAACACGTATTCTCTGTGGCTATGGTCATTTCAATAGAACTGAAGCAATAAGATGGCTGGATTCACTGTTGTACCTTCCCTGAGAGCATTGCACATTAAAAAAATGTATTCCAAATGCACTTTATCCTCTTATCGTACTCCTCAAATCAGCTTAGGCCAAATACTAGGGATAAAAAGTCTCACTGACCATCCAACTTCAGTGTGTTCCATTCACACAACTTCAAAAAAAGTAGATTTTGTCCTAAAATTAAATTTCTGTTTCTCAAAAAATAACAATATCATATTAGCAAGTAGTCCCAGTGCAAATGCAGTTTATTAGCATTTTAAAAACAACAATAAATCCCAATTGGTATTGAACTTTACATATTTCATGGATTTTTTAATGGAAATTATGTCAATGGGCTTTGCCAAATGATATAGTTTTGTGGGTGGGTGTTTGGCATGTCAGGTCAGGTATTTGTGTGGGAATCCTGCGGTGTGTGTAATACATAGGCTGTATAACGGTGTCATCGATGTACCAACCCAGACCTGAGGGCCAGCAAGCCGGGGATTAGCCCCGGGAACAAAAGGCGAAAACACCAACGTGTTTCTGTGATGTTCACAACAGGGGATTAGAAGGTTCCCACTGACAGGATTAAAACAATACCTACTGTTTTTCTCTGTCCTTCTCCACCAAACCTGCTTTATCCCAGCCTTGCTTGTTATATTAAGAGATAATGTTTTTCTTTGCCTTCCTTGTGTTGGAGCTTTTCTCTGCTCTCTTTATCCAACCTTGCTTTTTAATGGTTAACCTGCATTTTGGTCTTTCCCCTCCTCTGGTAGGATTATGTCAAACCTGCCTAAATCCTGAAATTCCACCTTAATCCTCTGTCTCTGAGTAGTGCTGTTATTTATGAAGAAATGCATTTAGATGAAAAAGTAGAGCGGTTTTGATATTTTTTTTTGTGTTATGTTGTAACAGTTATTTTAAAAAGACGAACTACATCCATTTTCAAAATTGATACATGCTATTTCTTAGGTTAAAGACAGTCCAAAAATATAAAAAATAACACATTAACAACTAGAATTCTATAACTCAAATTTGTGATGTCATCAAGTACAAAGGCCTGGATAGGTTAGTTGCTAGTCTACTGCTTTCTCCACCATTTTCTAACGCATTTTTTAACAGATCAGGGATCGCTACTGATCGCCTCCTTTGATGACACACACCCTGCGCCCCAAACGCACCACCAGACTTCCTGGATGCCGGCAAAGCAGCGTGGGCGCAGCCACTCACTGATCAGAGAGGGATTCGCAGCTTGCCAGCCCTCGGCAACAAATAAAGAAGTCTGTCTTTCTAAGTCTTTCACCCTTTTTTTTTACCGAAAACTTCTATATCTTAAATACTTTAACATTGCAGCTGATTGTATTAAGTCTTCCATGATTCCACCAGGAAACCGCGCTTACAGGCCGTTAATGCCTGGACCGACTTCGGTAAAACAAAGACTGACTATTAAACGCGAGAGGCATCACTAAGTTTAGTTTTCCCTTTATTCTTAGGTTGGGTTTTTTCTGGGATTCACAACGTATGGTATATTAAACGTGTGATTATATCACAGCTGAGGGAGGAAGCCTGCAGTGAGACGTTGCTTGAGTGAGACCTATGATAAAAAAAACTAAAAAAACTGTAGGGTTGTCAATCTGAAGAGGAAGAGGAATAAAAGTCCATTTGCTTGCTGAAGGAGAAGAAAGAATGTGTCATTGATTTTATGTGACAGAAGCACTACAATCAACTGAATTCACGAGGCACACTGGAACTAACGGAATAGATCAAAACTGATCACCTCAACCTAGAACACCTAAGACATGGTCAAAGAAAACGGGGTCATTACCGTTGGAGGGGGGGTGGAGATCTCATACTAAAAGTAATCTGACAAAAAAAAAAAGATAAATTTGTCATGATTCAGTGGCAGTAACGACATTCTCACTGGAAATATGTACGGATGATGGACTTCCTTCCCAATTTGTGATGGATTATAGGATTTAAACAGTACACTGTGCGGATACTTTAATGGGAACAAAAATGAAGTGAGGACAAGAGTTGGGCTTATTACTATTTTCTCACAGTGGGATCCAAATGTAATTAACGAGCAAAAGATTGAGTGATAGAGTTACAATCAGTGTGACAGCCAGAGATGATAGCGGATGTTGACACAGCTGATACGTGGAGATGAGACGGCTGGGCTGTGACCACACTGATTGGTCTGATGTAATTGGAATGTTGACAAAAATAAACACCGGTTCTGGAGGGCACCAATTATTCTAAACGCTAGCCTGCCAGGCAAAAGCAATCACAGCCGGACAAGCCCGTGAGCTATCAATAATCAACCCACACCCCCCGCCCCCAACAAAGCTCCACACAGATTTGTTTACACGTAGATAAAGTCCCGTGACAAAACACAGCCAAAATACAAAATCAGGTCTTTGTGCAAGGCTGCGATTACAGGAAAAAAGTAAACGGCTAGAGTAATCAGACAAAGATCAACCTCCAAGGCAAGAGCAAACACAGAATGCCTGGGGGGCATGATCCGCACTAATCAAGCGCTGACTGCCAATCGGAGCTTGTTCCCTGTCAGGCCAGTGGGGTAATGACATGACCAGAATGAAGAGGTTCCTCCATTTCAGGACGCGAGTCAACCATGCCTCGAGGGTTGCTCCTGATTACCTTGTGATTGTAGAATGGGAGAACAGTTTCACTAAGATATCTCTTTTTCTGTATTCAAATAGCGAGACACCTGCCAATTGCATTCAAGAAAAAGCCTCTCTCACTTACAGTGATAGTTGCCTGATGCTCAGTGATAATCTTGTTATCTGTTCACCAAACTGTCATTCATTTGCCTATTTCTTGACCTTCACGTCTATCATTCACTCCCCCTGACATACAGCGTCTCCAGATTGACACTTCTGGTGAGCTGCGGGGGGGTGATCACTGCCGTCAGACAGACTCTTTCTGACAACTCAGCACTAGTGGGCACGTTCAGTCTCCAAGACGCGTGGAAGGACAACGCCAATACAGAAGAAAGCTGAAATGCTCACTCATTCTTCTATCATGCCATTTACTTTGTGCTTCATGTAACACTGATTTTTCATGCTTACAACCATCTGTCTAAGTCTCTATTTCTCTGTGAGAGAGTACGTGTGTGTGTTTGTGTGTGAGTGTGTGTGTGTGTGTGTGTATTTTGTGAACTGCACCATCCCTCTCCTATCATCCCCATCAGCTACTCATGTCTTGCTCTTCCTCAAATAAACCCATCAGCTGTAATCAAGAGCTATCTTGTCCTTTCTCCTACATTCACTTTGACACAAACACGCAGACTTAAAACAGACACACACACACACACACACACACACACACACACACACAAACACACACACACACACACAAATTAACTTTTCATGCAGGTCCTTTTTCTCTCCCTTTGGGACTTTTAGGGGGGAGGTGGTCTGCCGTCCAGGGCCCTGTCACGTATTGGGCTGCCCACCAATATCCATAAATAAAAAATAACAAACAAGATATTTCAGTCACACATCGTTTATAACAAATTTCAGTTGACACAAACTGTTTTGGTACGGTTTTAACTCAGCGTTTGTGATACATGTTCTGTTTTTGACTGTTCAATGTCTCATGCTTATTAAAAGAAAAACACCTTTTGCTGACAATTCATATCAATGTTCTCTTCCTTGTATAATAATATTTAGCAGTTTTGATTGTGTCTCAAGTAATAATGCTCCATAAAATGTTTTATCTGTTACAAAGTGAATATTAACTTTACTGACACTTTTATTATTTATTTACTTCTTTGTATTTGTTTTATAAAACGCATATTGAATAGTAAATAGCAATATCTGGCAGAAAAAACGCAATTGGATCCCCCCCCCCAAAAAAAATAAAAATGGTTCAGCCCTGCTATAGAGTGTCTAAAGTTCAGACTTCAGGGGAAAGAGTATGTGAAAGAGTGAGATAGGTAAGGAAAAGGTTATCATTGTTGCAATGCACTGGTAAGTAATACCAGGGTCATATTTAAAAGAAATGCTGCAAATGCAATCTCACTTTTAATGCTTCTCTTCTGTCCCTTACACACACACACACACACACACACACACACACGCGCGCAAACACACGGACACGGACACATACACACGGACTATCTCCCAAGAGCACTCTGCTCTCCACTCCCCCTCAGTCCCAGGGCTAGATTACCATAGACAAAGAAAGAAAGAAGGAAAAAGAAAGAAAAAGGGGTGAGAGAGAGAGAGAATGTGAGAGAGCAAGAGAGAGAGAGAGAGATCAGACAGAGCTGGGTTTTTGTCAGTGGGTCATGGCATGGTTAACTAGCTAATATGATTAAATTTAGCAGAGGCACAAGTCACATTGTCAGCCCACATCAAAGTCTCGGCGCTATTGCGAGAGCAAAACGAGCCCTGTGTGCAGGCCGAGAGAGGGAGATGAAAACGCGATGAGCAGCCGAGGAGAAGGGTGATGTTTTAAACATAAAACAGAGACAGAATGGTCGGGAAAGATGAGGCAATAACGTGGCAAGAGAGAGTGAAGAAGTGTTAGCTTAACCCAACAAGAGAACTGCGTGACCTGAAAAGTGGCAGTAAACAGCACACCTCTGTCGGCTCTCCTCCGCGTACAAATGAAGGGCCATTGACAAATACTTCTGGTGTCAAGCATGAAACCAGTTCCCTGACCTTCTGGTTTGATTATCTGCCTTGGGACTGAGAGTTTTTGAGCTCACTTCTTAGATGGTTTATTGCATGACATGAAAAGAATAAAATTGCTTTCAGAGTAGAGAGCTGCAATTGGCCGGTGTTCTGCCTCAACAGTACGCAGTACTTCACAGTAAAGAGACGCATGGCTCATAGAAAAGGATAATTGGAGCTTTGAGTGACAAGCATTTTTGCGCCCATATGTAGGATTCCATAAGGATGATTTGTAAAAACGTTGGTGATGCCCTGAATGTTCAGATAGGGCCATCATTGGGTTCCATTTGTCCGATACAAAGGAACTCGGGACTCAGCTACCGATGGTGCACAATCTAGAGCCCGACATATTTGTGTCATGATGTCGTCTGCCACCCCCCCCGTGCTATCTATGAGCTGTGGGCTTGGCTGAGCTGGCAGTGGACGCCAGGTGAAGCTCATTGCCAGGAACCTGCTGAAAACCAGTTTTTAAACTGAGCCCGTTTATATTGTAATGTAATGTTACTTTTTAACTTTCTTGAATAATACATATGAATGAATGAATGAGTGAATGAATAATCACCTTGCTGCAGTACGTAAGGCCGGCTCTGTGATCCACTCGTCACCGGATCGTGCAGTCTACAAGAGTAGTATGGTGGCCCTCCTGGCTCCCTGTGGAAATCTGTGTTTTTGGTGTTGTGGCGCCTTATGTAGCTCATGTGTTCTGTGTTCTCTCTTGTTGCAGCCCGCCTTGCTTACTCATGCTTACACTTCCTGTTTGACACCCCCCACGCTCATTTAACGCTGATTACTAGGATTTGATTCAGCCTCAAATTGTTTGTTGGACTCTGGGAGATTCATTACCACTTGGTCATTATCACCAAGTCACTGGGCCCGCTCCGGAGAGCGCACTGCACCCACCACTCACCACCGGCTCTCCTCAACGCACCCCCCTCCTGTTGCCACCTGCATATTTATTGTATATAGTTTCACAAAATAAATCACTTGATTGTATATCCTGTGTCGTCATCTGCTTTTTGGATCTGCCAACCTCCAGTGCCGTTCCGTAACAATTTGGTTATTTAAAAATCCGATATGCTGATATCGGCTGATATTAATTAAAAAAAACATCCAGAAACAAAACATAAACAGATTTCCCTAACATTAGTTATTTGTAACTTTATTAGTTCTCACTGACATAACACAATAATTTGTTTTATTGGCACAACAGAACACAGGAATGTTAAAATATATTAATGTTCTGATAAATAAAATGTATAGAAATACAAACTGAAGATATGAAACTTAAAGTCCTTGAATAACAAAAAAACTAAAAACAGGTTCATTGTAGAGCGCCCTCTGGTGGACAAACTAAGCAACGCCAACAGTCATAACTTTGTTTTTATTTTTAAAATATTCATTTATTAGAATCATTTATTTGTCATTGTAAATGATTCTGCTGAATGATTTTCTTTTTTTTTTTATGGGCCATTATAAATGCCACTACCGATGGATCGGGAAAAGCCTAATATTGGCACATAATATTGGCCCGTCTGACTAGCAGAAACACTTTGCTTCTCCTAATCTACGATTTATTTACTTTGTATTTTTTATCCAAGAAACAAACGGATGCACCAGCACTAAAGAACACTTCCTCCCTTTCTGAATCTTGTGCTAGCCCCCAAACCCAAAACTCAGACCCTTGCATAATGTGTTTAAATGGCTCTTAAAAAAAGAATTTAAAAGAATTTCTGTATCTAAAGTATAGAAACTTGTAAAAAAAAAATGGATCTACAATAAGACTTTTAACCCAAGGCTGCACAGATGTAAAAACAGCGGTGAATGGCTTGTATTCAGTCCAGCTTCGAGGCAACCGGTATTCAGTCCAGCTTCGAGCCTACCAGTGACAGCAGGGTTCATTACCAGTAATCAAAGGCTCAATTTGAGAATTACATACACAAATATAATTTGATTGTTGAAAAATATTAGGGAATGAAATTTGAATGGTATCATAGAGAAAAACTGTGTGCCTACAACTTGGTTTGGCCCAGTATCAATATACATACTGTGTAGAGGGCTGGGCTATATGGAAAAACATCAAATATCACAACAGTGTCGACCAAATACCTCAATACGCACTACCAAGATGATATTGTCATGTTTAGAGATTTTTGATAAATAATCATCAGTAATGTGGAGATAATGACTATGTGGGTAAAAGCAAAGAATAGAACAGTTACAACAGTCTGGTAAGTTCAGAAAATGTCATCGTTTGACTGTAATAAAGCCTTTAAAACTAGGGAAAGACACCACACATGCCATATTACAATGTCCAACATTTAAGACTGTATCTAGTCTCATATCACGATATCCATATAATATCGATATATTGCCCAGTTCTAATTGTATATACTGTATATATCAAATAAGGAGGGTATAGCTCACTTTGAGAATGAACCTGCTTGATTCTTTGCTTTACGTAGCATGCTTAAGCATACAGCAATTCTCTGAAGAGAACGGGGGGATGAGGCTAAATTATTATTATTACTGATCCATAAATATAACAAGAATACAAATTCTCCCTCTAATACACACACACACACATTGCCCTGGTGCTAGGTGGCAAAGAACGGGGGCTTTGAATCCTCTCAGAATAATTGGGTTGGAGTCAAAACAAAGCTCTGGTCTAGTGCATTTTATTTTGGATGAAAATGTGGAAGCATTTGAAAGTGATCTAAACAGATTCTCTAACAACAATGAAAAATTAAAATGATAAGTAGAAAAATCAAGACAAAATATCCCAAAAATGTTTTAATAACAGGTGTTCGGACTTATCACTTGGGGGCTAAAGCTCGCTTGTTTTTCTTAATTTAAAATGACAGTGTCTGAAACGTTCTCCTCCAACATTGTTTTGGAGAGAGTGACTTTTTTTGTTCATGGCTCATTGTAACGCCCCAGAGATTGCCAACTATTACATTAATAATATCTAAAACTGACTGTAAGCCGTTTTGGCTGTACGTAGTCTGCAATTTGGGAGTTACAGTTAATTTTATCTCAACTAAAATGTCTGCAATGACTGCAAGCTGAGCAGTCTGCACTGGACGTGCATTTTCAAACGCTGTCATTAGTTTTCCACGGTCTCAGCTGAGGGGCTCATTTGTTTTAGTTTTCTTTTAGTTTTCTGTTACTGCTGATTCTGTTCTTGTGCCAATTTAGGCTGTGGAGACACAAATGCATACTAAATTGCTTATTGATATTCAAAACAGTGTTTTACATTAGAACTTAATTGCAGAATGCGTTAACACTCGCCTGCTTAGGCTTTTAACAATTCAAAATGTTACAGTAATTGTCTGGGAATTAATTGTGATTAACAAAATAATTGTATCTTTTAGCGAAATAATACATTAATCTACTTTTTCAAACAAATCAAAGTTAACAGGGATTTGAGGAAACACCTTTTGTTATACGTAACTGTTATGCGACCCAGATACAAAAGTACACAGCCTACGAAGTAAACCACGCCTCTTAATTATCATATAACATTGTGTTTGTTGCCTAAATCAACCAAAAAAATTGAATATGAAACATCAATTCCCGTCAAAAAAAGACAATAATCATAAACAAAAAGCTGCAAACCAGGATGTTTGGAGTTACTAGTGCAACAAGTTACAGTCCGACAAATAAATCACTTGCAATATTACAATTTGGCACATCTAAACCAAATCAACAAATACCATCAACAATCATAGCCCTTAGGACCTTGGAAAAAGTTAGCAGTACCGGTTAACTCCCCGTGGAACCACTTTAGCATTACGTTAGCATAATGTAAAGGAATAGCGGCCATCTCCGCTACAGCGTTGTCATTTACGCTAACGTTACTAATTAAAAAAAAAAGCATCATAGACGCACTAACTACAGTATTTAAACCCAAGTAAAGGTGCATGGGTGGATTTTAACATTCAAAAGCCAACTGGACTTGCAACTGCAAGAGGGGCGTCCTCTGGTAGGAAGTCATAGCATCATAGGCTCGCTAACGTTACTGTTAGGTGATGCTACGGCGGTATTGCAAATGCCTTTGATGGATCCAAACAAAAGTGTGACCAATCTCTATGAAATAAAATGCTCTAATGCTTTAATTGGGGCTATACAAAACAACCGCCACAGTTAGACAATTCTTTAATAATTCTTACAGGCCTACGCTTTCATGTGTTCATGTGTGCAGCTTCACCAAATCAACACAAATAAAGAGCATACTTTGGATTGATGGGAAGGCAATGTGCTCACTTTGTGAAAGACATTGTTTGACATGACTTGCAGAAAGTGAGATGAGGAGATTGCTACCATGATGCTACAGCCAGCAGCTTGTTTAACATAAAGACTGGAAACAGCGAGCCAGGCAACATAATTGGACTACCGGCACCTTCGAAGCTTACCAATTAATACATTAAATCACATTTGTTTAACCTTTATTAAAAGAGTATCAACGAGCCCGTTAATCTGCGTCCCTGTTCCCAGTCTCTATTCTGAGCTAAGCTAACTGGCTCCTGGCCCCAACTTCACAGTGAGCACACAGATTTAAGAGCAGTACCGATCTTCTTATCTTACTCTCAGCAAGAAGGCAAATAGGCGTATATCCCTAAAATGTCAAAATATTCCTTTAACAGGTTGAGCTGTTTTGACATTTTACGTGAAGGCAAAAAGTTTGACATTTTGGGACACACTTATTTGCTTTCTGGGCACAGAGCTAGATGAGAGGATAGATCCCACTCTCATGTCTGTCCCTTAAATGAAGTTTAGCACAAATAATGGAAACAGGGGGAATGGCAAGCTTGGCTCAAAAAGTGGAAAAACAGACCAGCTGTTGTCCTGCTTTCACCACTTATGATGCTATGCTAAGCTAAGCTAATTGTTCAGTCCACAGACAAAGTGAGTGAAGTCTCACTTTTACTGCCTTTAGAGTTTCTTGCAATTTTCAAATCCAGTATTTGTGATCATATTTCCCATCCCATTTGTCTGAGATTGTATTTTCCCATTGAGCCCCCTCTATGCTACCTACTGTAGCCATCCATTAGCCCTCTCCCTCCGTTTTGTGCATTAGTTCCCCTCTCTTCTCCCAGTGAAGGGCACAGAGGACTGCCGGTCTGGTCCTCATTAAAACAATATGTGCGATACCTTTTAGAGTTGTCAGAGTGAGGGGGTAAATCTGGCCACATTGCCCCCTCTGGCAGAGGCCCCGTCACATCAATGACCAGTGCTTCTTTCTGATTTGCTGTCGCCGATAGTTACAGACTGATTCTAATCTCTGGCCAAGGCCTCTGCAATGAGGTAATTAAAAACATCACTTGTACAAGTCATAGCACAAGTTTTCTTTTTTTTTCTAGCATGCTAATACTTTTGTGGCGTGGTTTGACAGGTAAGACAGCTTTGACACATAACCAGCTCGAAATGTGACATGATGATGTTTGCAAGGAGAAAATGCAGAGAAAAAAAAGTGACAGTTTTTTTTTCCACAAATCTTTGGAGACAATTACAGTGTTTACCAAGAAATTGTCAAAATAACTTACCTGACATTCTGGGGCTTTAGTCCGTTGATGCACTCTTTAACAGTTGGGAAATCATATTAGTGTTTGCGCTAAGCCTCACTGATTATGAAATCACAGAGGATTATAGAAAAGTGTTCATTAGAATGTCAGTAAATGTTAATTGCATCCAGTGGGAAGAGATATATTGGATGGAGACAATACTATAAATGCAGTCCATAAAACAATGACATACACCCTCTGACAGAGCTCATAACCAACACAGTATATCAATTTATTGATCCATCGATAGCCCAATCCCCATGCCACTTCAATTTACTAGATTGTACATCACGTTTACACACAAAAAGGTATAAGGCAGGTTTAAAGGCGCATGCACACACACAGACACACACTTTATGTCTGTCTCTCTCGCATACAGGCAGACAGGATTGACTAGCATATTTCACCAGGAGAGGGGGAAAATGCTCTATAACAGAAATGTCAAGGTGTTTTAAGGAAGAAAAATGCTGTGGCACACAACACCTATTGATGAAATCTGACCTTGAGTTCTTTTTCCATTTTTTTCCAATGAGAATAATGAATCGTGCTGGGTCAGGAGAAGAAAAAAAAGAGGCAAAGGGGAAAAAAAGCAAATTGAGGAAGCATGAGGAACAATTTTTATGGTTATTACAATCAGCGTGACAGCAGCGAGGAATAGAAAAATGAGTTTTAAATGTGACACTGTGTGCATGAGTCACTGGATAACACTGAGAGGCATCTAACAACTAACACAGATCATTCTCTGTTTATAATAACTCTTACTAATTACTTCTCAGGATCGATAAAAACCTGCAAATTGAATGGAACTACTCTTTTAGCACAATTTATAGGGAGAAAAAAAGTGTTTGTGTGTGTGTGTGTGTGTGTAGTGGAGGCAGTGGTGGGAGGAGTTCAACTGAGTTGAGAAATGAGAATGTGTTTGATAATTTAGCCAACGCACACAGTAATTGACCTAGCAGGGGAAGTTTCAGAGAGTGAAATAAGAGTTTTAAAGAAATGAAAATAGACCAAAATTGGAGTTAATCACGTACTGATCCCCTTGAGGACATTTTACATTCATAAATTTATTGTGAGCAGTTCTTTACAGCAGCTCAAAGCATCAGATATATTCTTACATCTGTGTCTGTTTCCCTATTGACTGCATTCAAACATGACCGACCCACAAAGGAATGAGTTATGATGAATATGCAAAATTTGGCTGGATAGAACATAGACACAAGACACGTAATGTACTCTGGTGGAAAAATTCTGTTAAGTCTGTCTTCAGAGCCAAATCTGCTGCATCATCATGTTCATTATCTAGATTCAGCATTCATGAGTCACTCCTCCTCTCTTGTGATGGGTTTCCACACTATATGCAAAATGACATATGAATGTTGTAATGTTGACAACCCTGTCTCCTACAAATTGCTTACCTAGGTCCTTACCTAGGTACTCTCAGGACACACCCTCATACTCTGCTTCTGACTGGCTAGTAGTCCTTACCTAGGTACTCTCAGGGAACGCCCTCATACTCTGCTTCTGACTGGCTAGTAGTCCTTACCTAGGTACTGTCAGGACACGCGCTCATACTCTGCTTCTGACTGGCTAGTAGTCCTTACCTAGGTACTGTCAGGACACACCCTCACACTCTGCTTCTGACTGGCTAGTAGTCCTTACCTAGGTACTGTCAGGACACACCCTCATACTCTGCTTCTGACTGGCTAGTAGTCCTTACCTAGGTACTGTCAGGACACACCCTCATACTCTGCTTCTGAATTGCTAATAGTCCTTACCTAGGTACTGTCAGGACACGCCCTCATACTCTGCTTCTGACTGGCTAGTAGTCCTTACCTAGCTACTGAGCATGTGCGACTCTCAACAAAGATGGAACAGAAGTGAGATGTAACTCTGTAGCTAAAACAGAGAGTTCTACACAAAGGGTGAAAATAGGAGCTGCAGCAATGTGCAATACAACAAATATATGGTGTTTGTTAAAATTAAATAACATAAACCTATTCTGATACAACCTCTAAATACAATTATGAACCTGAAATTGAGCAGAATATGAGCTTACTTTAAAGATTAACTTAAAGCATTATTTTCCAATGGTACAGCTTAACCACATGTGGAAATCCATTCTCTGGTCTCATAATAAATGTAGACCCTCCCACACTAGGAAAACGTTACCAGGAAACAATCCAGGCAGCAGTTAGGTTTCTATTTAAAGCATACCTGGGACAACACACTAGTAGTATAAAATGTCATTACTAGGAGATATAATTGGCTTTATTCACAACTGAGCTGTGTAGAACAATATGTAGAAATAAAATTGTGTACAATGGGCAGATTTCCAGAGCATGTTATACAGAAATCAAGTTATCAAATACCCGATTTATCAATGTTGCTTAAATGATAGTTATAAAAAGAATCTTGTAAATAAAACATTGCCATTAATCAGTCCTCCTGCTCACTGATTTGCCATATCGCCTACAACAGCCGGAAACATTACAACCTCAATGAAAAACAACACGTCACATTGCACACATCTGTCCTAAATGTGATCAGTGTAAACGTCTCTACACTAAGCTTTTTATTCAAAATATATATATTTTTAGAATTTTCAAATGAGTTTGGTAAACTGTTGGTAAGAAAAAGAAGGACTGGTGATCGTCATGGCGAAGCGGAGGTTGAATCCAACGAGAGAGGAAGGGAGGCGGGTATTTTGTCTCCTGTATGTGAAAAGTGAACACGCCTAGCAGGAGTTATTTCATTTCTGTAGGTTGTTTATAATAAAGTACTTTACTCCATGTATCACAGGCAGGTAGCCTAGTAGAGGTGACACAGGAAAGTATGGAAAGAGAAGTTAGAGGACAGGAAAAGGAGGAG
This sequence comes from Etheostoma cragini, assembly GCF_013103735.1. Classification (NCBI taxonomy): domain Eukaryota; kingdom Metazoa; phylum Chordata; class Actinopteri; order Perciformes; family Percidae; genus Etheostoma; species Etheostoma cragini. Next base: position 5,045,341 of record NC_048408.1, read on the forward strand.
GAGAGGCTAAAAGTATTGAACCATTTTAACCATAATTCAAAATCAACCCTTGTGTTGTCTTCCCATCAACCATGAAAAAAAAACATTTTGGTCACTTTTTTTCAACATTATTATTGCTTTTTCTAGCATTATTTTCACTTTTTCATTGTTGTGGGTGCTTTTATATTGCCTTTTTTGTTGACATATTCAGCGCTTATATCCACAGCCCATTTTTAGCCCAAAAAACGGGTCAAATCTGACCCAAGGACAGCATGAGGGTTAACTTTGAATCACTTTGATGCTAATTTAACTTTACGAGCCGACTGCATCTCCATCATTACTCCTGTTGTCGGGGAGATAAAAAACATAGACTGTGTAAAATAGGTTTTAATGCTCTCCCTTCTCTTCAATGATACTCATGCCACGATACGATATTATTGTGATTTTAAACGTTTTGCAATATTCTTAAAAACAAGTTGGTAATGTCATTTTGTTTTGTTACGTCATGGTTCATGTGTGTAATACACATTACACTTTGTGAGAAAAAGACAGTGGCAGAGAATTGTGCTATCAATTCTAAGCTAATTCTAATTCTAAAAATCTTGATTCATGTTTTTCCCTGATTTGTGCCGGCCTGGTGTACACGATACAGATCTTCACACAGGATGCAGACATTTAGCATTGACAGTGTACAGTAGGGCTGCCACTCGCGCTAGTCTTCGGGGTAAAATCATTCCACTACGTCAAGTCATCCTTTCCCTCTGTGAAAATATCAGCGACAGGGTTACAGGCAGTTCGTTTCCATGGTACAGGCATCTTAGGGTTGTTCTGAGTGAGACGGAGGTACCGCAGCTGCCCAGAGGAGGAAAGGCTCTGCCCACATAGGCACATCGATAACGGTCTCTTCTGTCTTCTGCTTAGAAGTGCAAAATTCACAGCTTACAGAAACTTAATGCAATATAGTCTCCGGCTTTTGCTTGATAAAAAAAGACAAGAATTGTTTAAGCTATTTTATTGATCTGCCCCTTAGCAAAATGCTCTGAACGAATTTAAGTTGGGCTTGTTATTGTGAAGGTTAGAGATAGAAGAAGTGAATAAGCTGCTGCTGTCACTATGGGAGTTAGTAAAAGTCTTTGGGACCAGAGGTGGGTAGAGTAGCCAAAAAATATACTCAAGTAAAAGTACTGTCACTTCAATATAATATGACTTAAGTAAAAGTAAAAATTAGTCATCCAAATAATTACTTGAGTAAGAGTAAAAAAGTGCTTGGTGAAAAAACTACTCAAGTACTTATTTCTTCACACAAGCATCAATCAGACAGACAATAGTACAAAATAATCATCTCTAGGCAAATTATTGTTCATCCAATCAATAAATAAATTTGGGACACATTAATGTATTAATTAAAAAAATAGCTTACAGATCAAGCTTGGATGGATACTGTATATATGCTGTATCTATATAGGAAATGTTCAAAACGTATGGAACCTAAAAGACAAACATTCGCCTGTCCACAGCAAAAACAAAATAAATTTTGACTGGTGAAACACAGTCAGGTGGTAGAGCCTTTGGCGCCTACCATGAACGCCTGTCAACCTCAACATCTCATCAAAACCCCTTTCAAAATCCTGGTAGGTCAATAAAGCCTGGCTTGATACTAAATACCTGAAAAAAGGAACTAATACCTGACTGTTAGTAATTAACGGCCAAATCCGATTTGACTGACAGAATTCTGAGCCCGGTCCATCTCTAGTTTACAGTGTATGTGTAAGGAGCTTTAGTGTGATGAAGCAGTGGAAGAAAAAAAATCCACACAATTCCTCATTCTATTTTAAGGGCAACGCTGAGTTCTCATCTACTATCTTATATTGTTGGCATCTATCTCTCTGTTTCTTATCATTCCTCTGTTTGTCTCTTGTCTCTGGTTTGGAATCCCATCCAGTACCTCTCTCCCAGAAACTCCATGACATGCCTTACCGATTGCCCATTCTCCGTTCTTCCTCCTGCTCCTTCCCCAGGACCAACTCGCTCTACCCTAACCCACATGCAGTTCCTACCTGTTGGCCCGCAGTTTACCCTTTGTCCCTCTTCTGTCTGGCATCCAACCTCTTTCCCTTCTTTCCCTCGAAATCTTCTTCCCCCACGGGAATGGGGCCCTACCTCATGAAAGAGTCATCAGCGGGGCACAGCTCTTAATAACAGCTAATCTGTTTAAGCAGCCGCTAAAAAGGTCATGGCACGGCTAGTGAGGGACAGAAGGGAGGGAAAAGGAATGGTGTGGAATAAAGGGATTTAGAAAAAAGAACAAGAGGCCACGACAATAGACAGAAAGGGGGGTAGCTGGAGTGGATTTGCTTATATAGGACATATACAGTATTTTCTCTTAAAAAAGTTAGACACACAAATGAAGCATCAAACTGGTAAACTGTGTATTGGTGCAAAAGGATAACAGAATGTGTTTATAGTGCTACTTCCAAGTACTTGATCTCAACTAAAGTCTCCTGAATCCAGTTTTCGTTCAATGAGAGAGTGATTTGTGAACACTCTCAGCCATCAGATCCTATTATGGCCCCTGCAAATTCTCTCATAATGACTGTAAGGAGGCATCAAATGGTAAAATCAATCATAGATCTATACACTTATTGAGAAGCCATCAGAGGCAGAGAGGGAAGTGAAGGGGGAGGATCAATACAACATAGAAACAGTGAAAGACGCATTCTATGGGAAGATGGCAGAGGGCTGCTGGCTAGCTCAGTTGAATGGCCGGAGCTGGAGATTAACAGTAGTGGAGCTAATGATGAGATGGACCTCTACTGTTGCAACACAGGCTCAATCAATACTCTCCAAAATGAAAGGGCTGAGTGTGTGTGCCTAAGATGATTGCTTGCTTCCAAACACCGTGATGTAATGCAATGTACCATTGGCCCTGTTGTACAGGTACACAACGTTTCTCTTAGGGAGGCCAATGATTAGTCGAGAATCAGTTAGTTGTGGTTACCAAATAGATTACCAACTACACAGGAGACCTATGATGTGCAATCTACACTGTGAGAATAAGAACAGGCATCACTGTGCTGAAATGCAATAACAACCTCAAACTAGGACACATATTAAAAATACATAAACATATCCTTCATTTCAGCCATCATGGTTCGGTATGACTGCAGGACAAAGGAGGGAAAAGCAAAACAAAAATGCAGAAGGCAATTTCTTTTTATTGTGCATGTGTCAGGCTGTCAGTCTAACTACTTGCAAGCTGCAATCGCCTGAAGTGTGTAAAGGCAGATGTAAACAGTGAACAGTGAGTACCCCACATCATATCCAGACTCCACTTATGAGACAACTTATAAGACAATCAGCTATAAAACTCATAAAAAAGCATATCTGTTCCCTGCAAAAACTAACTAAATAAATGACCTGATTAATGCAACGTTAAACACGACGTCTCCTAGCCATTTTTCAGCACAGAAAGCTGCTCCCTGCCTGGCTGCAGCTAATATAGTTAGCCTGAAGAAACAAGGCGTCCGTCCCAACTAACGTTACGGTTCAAAGCCGCGAAGCTGGCTGCAGTCTGTGTCCAATATAACGTAATTTACACTGATTTAAGTGTTCTTGGACACTTGTTCCTTGTTCTCCGGGTGATAGCATTGGATCCACGTTAGCCTATTAGAACTTCCATCAGTCATCAAACTAATTCATTAATTTCCCTTCTGTCTTCTTGCAAACCATCTTAAATTGCAAAGAAAATAGATAAATTCAATACACCACATTTGTCTTGGCCCTGAACTTGTGAAAGGACACTGAACTGAATTCTATTTTCCATATGACAGAAATTACAGGTTACCCTTGAAAATTAGTCTGCCCACATCACAGAATATACCCCTATATTCTATATATATAGAAAAATACCCCAGTGAACCTCTGAGACACAGGCATTCACACCCACCCATTCAATCGCACAAAAACACACACACACACACACACACACACACACGGTCCACTCACACTACCTTTTTAAAATTCTTCAGAGCAGGTGGACTTCCCACTTCCCAACACAAAACTAAAAGACAAAAAGCCACTTCAGAACTCAACGACTCCTAGCCCCCTATGGGACTTAGCGGATTAGTTAGGAGTGAGGGAGCGAGGAGAGAGAGAAAGACTCAGGAGTGAAAGACATAAAGGAGAAAAGTAAGAGAGAGAGAGAGGGATTGGCTCCCCCATTCTATTCCCATTGTGGGCCATTGGCCGTGCCGTCTGAATAGCTATGCTAATAGGCAACTGAAAGTGCGAAGAGATAACACAAAACCCACTTGACTTCCTGACACCTACTTAAGTGAGGCCACAGCGTTTTCCATGGCTAGTTGTTATTCATGGGGCCTGAATGTAGCCTGTCTGTCAGCCTTAGTGTGGATGGCTATTTTGTCTTCGGAGTGAAATCGGCGGGCACAGAGCAGGTTTGCTTCTTTGCGGGTTACTGTTACAATTGGTCGCTTAAGTATTAATTATCATTTAAATGCTTGTAGAAATGGAGAGGGTCTTTTTGAAGATGGGTGTGCAGATTAAGGTCTTTAGCTTGATCTTTGGCAAGAGGTCGGGAACTGCTGAGATTTAAACCTCCAGCAGCTGCAGGGTTCCAACAAATAAATGAATTTAACATTAGATGTCCATAGTACCACTATGTCTCACCATCGCTACCCACATGGAGAGCAGCAGTCGATGGTCAAGGACATCACTTGGAATATCATTTACCGCTTCCCAAAAACACCTAAAAGAAAAGGGACACAAGCTAACACTCCAACACAAGGCCATGAATGGAAAATTAAAATGAGCCTTCATAAAAGCTAAAGATATATAAGTAACAACCCAACTCTAGATACACACACACATGCAGACAAACATCCAAAGGCCCTGCGGGGTGTTACCATGGTGAAAAACATTTTCAATGACATACGAAATCTACTTTAGAAGCTATTCATGGTGAGTAATCTGTCATTTACTTTTACTTATTTATTTTATTAGTTTACAACAAAACACTCTTTTGCATTTCAGGATTTAGACTTTACAAAATTAAATTAAATTAAATTAAAATACTTTTTAAGCCCTTTTTTTCATATTCAAGGACCGGAGCAGTTATGTCATATTTGTGCCACATTTCTGAACAAGCGGTGGGAGACTTGGGGCACAGAAACATCATTTGCAAGGACATGAACTATATTTTAAAGAGAAATGATGCGCAAGCAAACAGCAAAATCTATTCTGTGCTCAAATTAATTTGCTTGTCAAAGGTGGGGCCCCATTTCTGTTAAAGGCAAAATATGTGTCAAACCATCCTGAATGAAGTGCTGTGGTGCCACAAGCGTCCCCGCCTACAGACTAAAGAAAAAAATCTTTGTTTAGTACTCATCCTCGCATAAATTCCACTATAAATAAATGTATATTTTTTAGTTTTTAAAATTTTTCAATGAAAATGAGAATAATGATACAAAAATGATCATTTCCTATAATCAACGCAACGCTACGTCAACGCTGCACTTCAGGCTCAGAAGCTATCGTTAGGTTAATAGTAGCATGATGCTGGTTGTCTTGCAATGGCATTAACTATACTAAGAAAACTGTAGAACACGGGTGGGAAATTCATTTTCCCATGGGGCCACATGAGAAACCGGGACACGGAACAATAGGCTAAACTCAATTCTGCTCAGTACTCATTATATTTCATTATAAAAAGCAGTACATTTTAAGGTATTTGATAAGCTGTGACTGGTAGGGCACATCTGTTCTGATTAGGACATGAAAAAAGTAAAGCCGACACAGTACAAAATGCAATTATGTCACTATTTAATCAACATCCACCAATGCAATTGTGACCAAAATGTGCATTTTTTTGGCAATTAAAAAAAAAACTGAATTCCTTACAAAGTGCTATTACTATTTTGTTTGTAGTCTAAATACAGAATTAGAATGATGTCACTATTTTGCATTGCATGTGCAGATGGGCCTTGCATTGAAGGTTGGTGTTTGGTTCATTCATTGGTGCAGTCACATGACCAGCAAATACAAGATCAGCCATCCAGTTTACATCTGAGAGCTCAGGGATGTCTTTGCCTTTCATATCACAAAACTCTGGAATCTCTGCTCTCAGGTGGAACTGGGCGGCCGTCACAGAGACAAGGAGAAGAGTTTTAAATGATCTGCTTTGAATGACAGAAAGCTGCTCAGATGAGATCTTAATGAGAGTGAGTTATATTACATATTCGGGATCCCCAAAATACTTCAAAAATGATCTAACAAATAAAATGAATGAGACAAGAGTACGGAGGAAAAAGTTTTGAGATTTATCAAAAAACGATTTAAATCACATCATGGCTAAACTTTCCTGTCATACCTTACGTTTTAAAATCAAAGAGCGATTTGTTGTATTTAGCAAAATACTAAGCAGCAGTAAGGCAGAAATTAGTAGATTTAAATCTATTAATTTATCGCGAGTAATTTCTTTCATTATCACGATTCACATTCAGCTCTGATAAATACAGATGCTGCATAGTCCAGCAATATTTTCATTAGTATCTGGGATTTGGTTATTAAGTAAATAGTTATTTAATTTCTAAATGACCTGATAATGTTATCAAGTCTTTTTTTCACCTTTGTTTGACTGGTTTATAACTGAACCCAGCGCCACACAACACCACAAGTGAATTCTCAACCCACAATCACAGAAGGCTTGTATCATGCGCTATAGCTTTAATACCAAATGAGCCATCTACAGTATCACATAGTGAAAACATAACCATGTCTATTGTTTTCTTAATGAACATTGTTTTCTTAATGAACATTAAGAAAACAGCCATTGCACAGCTTCAGATAAAAGCATGAGGACAGGTTAAGCCACACTCGAGACAGGGTAACACAAACTCAGTGCTTCATTTTAGACATAGTGAGTCAGGAACCTTCTATTTGGGCCAATATGATAATAACCTTCAGAGTAAACATGTGCATACACCGTAATTCCTCAAATAAATCACAGGGTCTTTACCTGAACTGCACAAGGTGAGCAGCATAATCCAGAAAAAAAGAACGAATATATTGTTGAATCTGTTAAATTAAATTGGTAGAAATGTACAGTACGATTAACATGAATACACATTGTATGAAAGGCATTTAGGAGATTAACCACGCTAATTTCCCCCCCTTTATTTTTCCGTGTTAATCCCACCCCCGGCCACTATCACAGAACTGGCGTTTGACTACCAGCTTTTATTTGAGAATTTACAATTAAACAATTAAGACAATTTCAACAGGCTAGCATTGTTCAGTCCCCCGTTCAGTCCCCCACCCGTCCCCGCTCCTTTTAACTACTTTTTGATGCCGGGCTCATTAAGGTGAGGAAGAAAATAAAGGGAGAGAAAGAGCAAGGGAGCGTGAGACTACAACGCATCAGAACGGTTTAAAAGCTGAACAATAATAATGAGTTGTTCAAACTTTGGTCAAAATACAACAGCCTTAATATGATTCATTTGAATTTCAAGGACTTTATAAGTACTTTTTTCTTTGCAGCTCGGGCATTGTGTGCCTAATCCAAATTTAAATGAACTTTTCACAGCCTCAAACCTCCTTTGAATTCTGTCTGTTTTTAAAACATCCAACTCTTTCCAGTGTGCGGGACGTTAGTTTTAATGAGGAAGAGTTCTGATATGTAGCGGAAGAGGTAATCCTCATGTGTACATGGTGTATAGACAGCAAAGAGAGTGACATGGCGTGGACAGTTGAGTTGATTAAAGGCGATGTGATGGTTCCTGATTAAAGTGTAGTAAGTTTTGTCCCATATCTTTCAGGCTATGACAGCTTAAGATGGCAGCTCACTGCCATGGAGTGGAAGATCACACCAATCACAGGGAGCAGTAATGAGAGGAGCCCCCTTCTTGGCACCGATTGAAGCTGGTGAAAATATATTTCTTTTCAGCCTTGCAAGTCATACACTAGAGTTGTGTTTGATCAACATTCAAACAGCTTCTTCCTTCTATACACATTAGGCTGGAATCAATGATTGGTGTCACACAGCTTTTTAGAACAGCAGAAAGAAGAAAAATCGCAAGCGTTTAAATTCCATGTGGCCAACTTTCGAGATCTTTCATTTGGCATTGAGGCACTAAAATGTTATTCCAATTTTGTTTTTCAGTGACAGTATTCCATTGCTTCTGGGCATCTTGTTCAAAAGCCCCCTGTAAATGAAAGAAATTGCATCAGCCAAATCTCTCCACTGAAGTAGAATCACTTAAATGCTATTGCTCTTCACGTCCCAAATTGGGTTGTCATTTTGCCCTCAATCACAGCATTGCTTTGATGCCAGCCCTTTTGTTCAGAGGTCACAAAAAGACAACAAAATAAGATTTCCATTCTTTTTGGATTTTAGATTCCTTCTCTAAGTCTGGATTTGGGAAAAAAGTCATTATTTTATTCTATGTGTAAATTGCGCCGACAATTACTGGGCGGAAATCTGTGTCTAGGAGAACAAAACTAGCACGCCGTCATTTTATAATGGAGGCAATTTGCATTTGCTTTCACTAAGGCTGCTGTGTCGAGCCCCTTTAAATCAAAGGTTGATTAATGCGTCCAAACACAAGCTATTAACAGCTGTTCAGGTGGCTTTTTGAAAGTGAGTGTGAGTGTGTGTGTATGTGTGTGTGTGTGTGTGAAGGTTGGGAGTTCGATCCCAGGCCCTGCAGTCCCACGTCAAAGTGTCCTTGGGCAAGACACTGAACCCCAAGTTGCTGCTCCTTCGAGGTGTAAATGTGTGTCAGTGTTTATCTGAGGAGCAGGTGGCACCTTGTACGGCAGCCTCGGCCACAGTGTGTGAATGGTTCCTGTACTGAGTTAAAGGGCTTTGAGTGGTTGATAGGTGCTATATAAACACACGGAATAACTGTGGTTTTTTTATAGTCTTCTTGCCCTGCACTGGTCAGTTGATCTATTTCTGTGAGACAGGGTTACATTCAAAATGACTCCTTGTTTGTGAGCCACTATTACTAGTTCTACACATTCCGATCTATTCCTGTATCCTAGTGTCCACTTCACGCTGACTCTGCCCTGAAGGACTCCCTGAGAATAGTTAAATACATTCAAACACTTTCATGCATAAATACCAACCTATCAAACATTAATTAGGCTGCCACTGAACAAAAAGGGTATCTATACATTGTTGACTTTTAGTTATTCAAAGGAAGTGATTTGCTGAAAGCTAGAATCAATAGTGATTCAAAGGGACTTAGATTATTTTTTCTGGAGATTAGGAGGGTTTTCACGATTCAATGTTGATTTTGTGGGCTCAGGATCGGATTAAAAAATTGATTTGATTCAAAAACTATTGTCAAGTAGAAAAAAAAGATTCACAGTATGTAAATGCAGTTACTTGTTCCATGGCATTACAAAACCAAAAAAAGATGATGAATCGATTTGTGGAATTGTATGAATGGATTTTGAATCTGTAGAGTTTGAATCGATTCATGAGCGTGAATGGAGACCCCTGGACACCCCTACTGGAGATGGATTGGTTAAGTGCTATTGAGCCTCAACCCTACTTGAGACAAGTTTGAGACGCATGGGGGTGTTTCAAATGTCTAATGGAAGATGTGAACTTTAGTCCATCCCAAGAGGATCCACAAACATTCTAAATAAATGAATGTATATACTGTACTGTATATAACATACACAAGGTCAACAGGCCCGAAAAGATTCAGACGTAAGCCATATGTGTCTCATCTCTACTTTTCTAATGAGGATCAAATGTTCTTAGTTTTTTTTTTAATGTTATTTAGCAGAAAACAAGGAAGCTACTGGGGCATTTTGATAGGCGGTTTGATTATGGTGTAGTTCACTTGGGATTTCAAAGTAAGAGAAAAAATAGAAGAGTTCAAAGAAAACGTTTCCATTGTAAAGAAAACTACATTGTCTTTCTCCCATCTACAGTGAAATTGTATATGACAACCAACTGAATATTACTTTTCAGCACCCCCCCCCTTCGAGCATGTTTTAACTCTTATGAGCTCGTTATAACTCCAAGAAGTACAACCTCATCCGTGAGTGTCCCTTCCAGTGTTATATTAGTTTTACGTTTTCATTATTTTGGAACCATTTCATTGCTAACATCAGCTATCAGGTTCCCAAACAAATGCAAGCTAATGTTAGTAAAGTATCAGTGCTCTCGTTATTCTGTATGTTGTACAAGATTAATAGTGTAAGGCGATGTTTACAGTGTAGGCTAGGGCTGGGCAATATATCAATATTATATCAATTTCGAGATATCATATCTCATAATCATTTCCCTGCTTTCCATCTTGGAAAAGCCACTCCAATGTTAACTTTGGTCTTGTTGCTTCGCCTATCACGTTGTCCTTTTAACTCTCTGTTTAACGTCCTTGGCGATTCCTTGGCGTGATGCTCCATCATCAACAGGCTTTTCACATCTGCACGCAGTCCTAAGTAATCTCTCTCTGGCATTCATCACGGTGCCACTGAGTGTAAAAGCAGAAAAGGCGTAGATGTGTCTCCCTCTGGCTAACGTATTTTAAAGATGGAGGTACAACATGTTTGCCGCCATTTGAGCTCGCTCGCTCGTAGGTATTCTAAATGATTCTGAATGGCTGATTCTACGCTTACGAGAATAGTTTGATTAATCGGTGGAAGTAATTACACATGAATAAGCACATATTTGGGAAAGAACAAAGGGGTTTTGGCTAAGAATCAACTCAAAACATTACACAATGGAGCTATGCCTTTCAGTATCACTGATCAGAGTGTCTCTGTATTTAAAACGGAAATTCAGATTGAGAATACCCTCCACTGAACATGAACTCCCTTAATCAAATTTTTCTCCACCATGCTACTCTTGTCTGCATAACAGTACCTCATAAGAAGGAACTCAAAGATAAAACTTTAAAATGAAATATTATAATAAGAAATTAACAGATCATCAATCAATCATTTGCTCACGTGCAAGCCATTGACAAATTGGAGCATGTTTTTTTTTTTAGAACTGAGTCTGACAAATTAAATTATTTTCATGCCTTGATAGTGACAGGGGAGATGCTAAGGCTGTTTAGCTTGACCATCAATCACACAACCTCTGACACAGAGGGTAAATCCATCAAAAAGATGCCCGGGAGTAAACCAATGTGCGGCCTAACTTTTTTTTGCCTTTCGCCATTTTCAAACAGCTGAGAAGTCTGAATATCACTGCGACTTGTAGGGAAAATGCATATGACGACCCACAGCGAGAGAGAGAGAGAGAGATGCATGGTGACAGAGGGTTGGAGGAAGGGTTGGAGAGCGCAGGAGGGTAGGTAGAGGAGAGGAGAGGAGAAATGGAAACGGAGCCACAGCACAATGGAACTATATAAATCTAAGCAAGTGCATTTGATCATGGGCTTTAGACAGAAACAGGGATAGAAGAATGGGGTGGCGGGAGCGGATGTGAAGGTGAGGAAGTGTAACACCATGATGTGACTTGCTGCAGACGTTTTGTGATTTTGTGCACGTCCAGAACGCTGACTCTTTGTCATGCCAAAGTACAGCGGTGGCAAGGGTGTAGCGCTATGATATTTCCAGCTCTGTGGTGACACATGTACTGGCTCCAGGCCATGCAGGTTTAGTTAGAGCCTGATTCATGGTCATGATGTAGTGTCTCATGCAGTGATAGCTTTGAGACATATGAGCTGGTATTTCCAGTGCCAGACATTGGCCCGCCATTTCCTCGGCCGGATTAAAAACCATTCCCGAAGGAGAACTCTGGATTGATTGTCTTCTTGGCTTTAGGAGCAGGTCTAAACCATTGCTGTCACACCAATGCCTAACATGCTCGCTGACAAAGAATCCAACTAGGGGAACATAAAAAAACGAATAGCTGTCATTAGATTTTTTGCGGATTTTTGAGTTCTGGCCTCTGTTGTGCATAAGTAATTGTCAGAGTCAAAACAGAACCAAGTCAGATAGGAGCGACATTTAAAAGAAAGTAAATAGCAGTTCTTTAGTTCAAAGGTAAAGGCAACAAAGCGCAATTCAGTTAAATTCCTCATTATACTTTTTACATTCACAGAAAAGTAATGCTTGTTATTAGAGTTGAAAAACACTGATTTTACACATGAATGTCAGTTTAATTGTCACTAAGCTGTGAAAGCAGTTGTCAAATGTTGTTTGTAGCATTAGCAGGAGCTTGGTAATGTTCAGAGTTGGACAGGCAGCTGCGTGTGAGAGACAAAATAGGGAGAGGCAAGGAACGTGCGCCTGCACCTACACAACCTTTGCTGTCCTCGGTAAGCCCATCCTGCTTAGGTGTAGGCCTTCCTTTAGCCCTTGGGATGTCCTTCCGGGTCTAAACCAACACTTTTTTGTCATACGGCGTTTTTTGTTGCTTACTTTCCACCAGTACCGTATACACACCCCAATACCCAACTTATTACTGCTAGCTTTGTAATTATTTTTGGAACCGATGGCCAGTAAACCTTGTTTTCTATGAAATAATATTGTTTAAAAAAATGTTCTGTTTAAAAAAAAGCAGGAATTATTTGAACTAATAAGATCAGAGGATGTCAGTTTAATCTGGCCAATGCAATAAAATTGAACGAAAAACCCCAAAGTCAACGAAATAGCGAGCTGATCCTAACCCTTGTGTTGTCTTTCCGTCAACCATGCAAAAATACAAATATGTTTCGGTATTAGTTTGGCTTTTTCCCAAAATTGTTGTCACTATTTCAATGTTGAAAGTGTTTCTTTTATATTTTTATTGTTGAAATTTTAAGTGCTTATTTAAATGGCTCATTTTTTGGGCCAAAAAAAAAATCTAAAAACGGGTCAAATTTGACCCAAGGACAACGTGAGGGTTAAGGAAAACATCCATCCATGTTATTCATTGAGCAATTATGTAGAAAAACACTCACATTTCTGTTATAGGAGCTTTGAAATTTTGAAAATTGCGTCAAATTGCACCCGAAGACAACTGGGGGGTTAGTAACTTTCTCTTTCTTGCTTACAAAATGGTCGCCTCAAAAAGAAGAAGCCTTTGAAGTAGATTGGCAACACGATCAGCAGCAGCTTTGACTGCTGCGCCCATCGCGTTTTCCATCAGCAGAGTAGCTTAATTTGCTCACAACCCACTAAACGCTCAAGCTCAAAGTTGAGGAAGACACTATACCAGGGCCGATGTTACGGGCACTAGACCTGCACGATTCAGGGAAAAGTTTAATCATGATCATCATCATGATTCTCGATGAATCATCGTTTTTTCCTCCAAGGGTCTTGCTACATTATTTCTATTGCGAGGCTATAATTTAATCCGACTGTCACACTGCAACAAGCGCCTTTAGCTCATTTGCAAACCTACCCAGTTTTTGAAAGTCTGAACATTTATCTGCCAGTTTGTTTGCCCTAACCTGATGATATTTCCAAGAACATTTTTGAAAAATGGGTTCCCTGTTATTTTGATGATCCTTATTATTATTTTTTTTTTTTACGGATTTACCTTGAAGGGACTGAAGGGACATGTTTGTTGGCTAATATTCCATACCATGTCCCATTCAAAGCCACATTCCAAGCCATATGTTATCCTCTCTTATCCTCCCTACGAATCATCTCTGACTTCCTTTTGATAATTTGTGTTTTGCAACCGTTATAGATGTTTAGGAAATCCTGTCTGCTGTTAATTAAGTTTTTTCGTGTATTCTTACAATGTTGAGAGAGGGCAAGAAGGACGGAGTGTGGGGAATAAAGGGAGACAGAGAACAGAGCAGTGAAGGATGACACAAGTTCTGGGGCGGCACAGGTGTTGAGAATGAGGTAGGCTGTCTGAGCTGGAGCTTGTATGAAATTACATTGTTGAGCGACAAACAAAACACACACACACGCACACACACACCTTCGTGCATGCCAATTCAGATATAATGCACGGATGTCCTCTACGTTTCATCATCAAAGCTCTATCAGGCTGCGCAGGGTCTGAAGGGGAGAATATGAACCGGATAAAACAAATCGTTTGATGTGTGAAAGACAGACACTCCAGCTCCAAAGTACTTAAGCTTCTCCTCCCAACGGACTGACAAGGGAGGAGGGTAGGAGCGAGGAATGAGTGCTCCTCTCTTCCCTCCCCTATTCCGCTCATCACAGAGTTTCCAAACCGTTGCGTCAGTGTTTATGCAAGGTCCCAGTTTCAGCAAGAGCAATGTCAATTAAATAAATAAAGTCAATATTGACAGATGTTTTCAAAGGTGTGGTGGCGTGGTGAGAGAGGGATGGAGGAGACAGTGAGGGAATGAGGAATGGAGCGAACATGAAATCTGATGAGCTAGTAAGTGTACATTTAAGCATGTAGGTAGGCGTGTGTGTGCGGGTGTGTGTCTGTTGCACCATGGCATGTTTGGCACTGGTTTGATGTCATAAATGTGTTGTATTTGTTCCATCCACAATTTCCAAGATACTTTTGTTAAGCTTTTGATACACTCAGCAACAGTATGGGGCCAAAATACCCCCCTCTGTTGAAATATGGGTTTCAACAGCCATTATTCACCATCTTGTAAAGTGAAACAGATGGCAGATCCAGTTTCTTTGTAGATATTAAAATATTCACCAAGCTGCCATTAATTCTTTGATTGTCTGGGTTGACAAAGGCCTTTTAACTGTGGTTAATTTCCCTTCAAAGAAGTGGGAGCGTCCCAATGAGTTATGACCATGAATATGCCTCCTTTACCAAGTCTTTTAAGATGAAAGGGCCTCTGCTCCCGTGTCAAACACCCAGCACACCTGACCCTTTTCAAGTGCAGAACGGCTTTTTGATATTAAATTGAATAATTCTTGTAGATTAACCCGTTTTGAAGGTATTCAAATGTAAAAACCATAATCATTTGATGATCGCTGAAATGTGTTGAAACACCATGTCATGAATTTTCATCCAGTTCACTTGCCCTCTCCTGTATGTAATACTGGTTTTGTTCAGGGTTCCTGGTTTCCCCATCTGGCAAAGTCACAAGGAAACTTCATTATGGGCCATCAATGAAATTCACAAGCAATATTACCATATCTGCAAACACTTGCTAATGATGACCATAGGACCGGAAAGATGAAGCGATGAGATGAGCTTTGTTGGGGGGTTATGAGCATGTTGACCAGATGCCAAGCCACCTGCTACTAGACGTCAGCAAGAAAACAAGACAGCATACGCTGCAACAAACGAGAGGAAAAAGATCCCCCAGTCTGGTCTCGTTATGATCAAAAAATACCGGAAGCAACCAAATCACCCAATAGTCAAAACATTTACACATTCAAGTCACTTTTTCCTAAAAACTTGCATTTCATGTCAGGCGTTGGAGCCCTGCACCAGGTAATTAAGCCTTCATCGATCTGTGAAAGGTACTGGGGAGCCTTCATCAAGAAGGATTAGCGAGTGGCTCAGATGTCAGTGACAGATATGATGAAAGGGTTCTCCCACCTGGCTGTATGCTGCTTTCTCCATTTGTTACCATCTCTCTGTACGTGACGATGATCCCCTTAACATCTGGTATTAAAGAGCAATGTGGTTTCTGGATAGGTTAATGTGGATAACTGATCATAGGCTGTTGCATTGTATTAGTAAGTAGTGTTGTTATTTCCATTCTGCCTACCTATACTTAAAAAGAGAAAGGCCGACCAGGGGACTGGCCAACAAACATGGTACCTCCCAGGTGGGAGGTAGAGATGCAGAACATGCATCTATTGCTAGGACTCATGAGGCGTGATCATGTGACAGATGAACATGGCTGAAGGCAACCTTAGGCCTTTTTTCTGTACCTTTGCCAACTCGTTTATTTATTGCTAGTAGTAGGGATGTACTTCCCCTGTCAGTCACGTGACTTTCACATTGCACGGAGTAGCAGTTTACCATGAACCCCCGAGGCCACACTGCCTTTGTTTGTAAAGAGAAAATGGGCAGAGTTGACACAGTGAAGGAGGAAGGGACAGTCTGTAGCGGCAAAGTAAGGGGTCTTTCAACTTGTTGGGATGAGAATGTGGCAGGTCTGTACAGACTGCATTTACACACGGAGATACAATACATAGATGGAAATGTGATCCAGACCATCACCAGATGTGGCTACATGTTGTAGATTAAATTCCAATATGTGTCTTTGCCAAGTACATCCTACACAGCCTCCCGGCGTGTTCATATAGAGGCAGCCAGCCAGCCTCTAGTTTCTCGCAAGGGTGAATCTTGCACGTTCGCATTGAGATTGTAGTTTCCATTCTCAGCCCCATATTTCTTTTCACGTTGTCATTGTACAGGTGGACCACAAAAGCATTTAATTTACTGAGCGGTATGTGTCCAGTATGAATCATTTTTCTTATTCAGGTCTTGTATTGGGGAGCTTTTTTCCCATCTTCTTTGCTTGTTTTTTTGTTCTCTACAAATTATAACCGTTGTCAACTTTCACACATCATGCTTTTGTCTCTGAGTAGAAGTGAGCAGCACTAGCACGTGAACAGCCACACAAAAAAAGTGACTCAAGAAACAAATCCAAATTCAGCACTAATGCTTGTAGTGTGAACGTAGTCTCAGTCTCCCGGCCTCCATCTGAACAGCTATCTCCCATACGCTGATGACCCGGGTCGGCTCATTTATCCCATTCAGGAAGCAAGAGATTGATTGTGCCTGTGCCATCGCTGTAATTATACTGTCATCACTTAATCAACCTTATTGGATTCCTCAAACGGTCGCAGTCCCTGAGGCCTGAGCTGGGAGAAAGATTGACTTTTTTGGACAGAAAGAGAATGAGAGAAAGAGTGAGAAAGAGAAGGAGAGAGATAGAGAGTGAGAGAGAGAGAGAGAGAGAAAGAAAGAAAGAGAGACCAAATTAAGCATGGAGTCATTTGAGAGGCCAATCAGTGGGGTAATGACAGAGAGACATCAAATAAGGAGACAATGGGGGTGAAGGAGTGCTACAGTTACAAGAGGATGTCAAAGATGAGTATATGGGATCTGTAAAGTGGACCAGAGAGGGGCAAAGAGAGATGGTGGGGAATCAGGTGGGAGGGTGCGGACATAGACGCTGAGTGATTGCTTCCTCAAGTCTGTGTCTTCCATGCTAGAGAGGAGGTAACAAATAGTTAGGGTGTCACATGCAAAAGCAGTTTAATAATTCATCGGGGGGCTGGGCAGAGAGGGCTGCTTTGAAGAGCGGGGCACAGATGGCCATCAGAGTGAAAGAAGGACACCCACACACCCACACACACACGCATGCACACGCACAGACAAAAAAATGCCTGTATTGGAGACTGGCTCATCACCTGGGTGCACACCATATGCCACGGTGGCTAACAACCTGCTCCACAAGCCCATGCTGAGAAATGCATACAAACACATATGGTTGTGCACGCACACAAATCTCTCTCTATTTTATAACTGTTCCACTTTACAACCCCCCCAAAAAAGATCCATTCTTGCATACTGATGTGCAATTGCATTTATGAAGATAAGAAATACCCAGCTGATAGAAATGCCTTGAGGAGTGTCCTCACCTACACACTGAGCCACATCAGTGCACACATACCCAAAGTCAAACACTGGGAACCCAAAACAGCCAGGTATTCACACAAGGAACGTAAACTGCGCTTTCTGTCAATCCATCATTGTGTGAAATTACCCGCCGTAATGACAGCATTCCCTCTTTTGCCATTTCACATCTGACTAAGCCCAATCCAAACACTGAATCAGCTCTTAAAATCTAATGATGCAACACCTACTGTACCAACCAGAAACAGCCTTGAAGGCTGCCATCTTGTTAGGACACCTACCTGCCCCCCGGCCACTAAAACAGCAGCCCACCTTTCATTCAATTACTGTACTGACTTTAATGGTTATGAGTTCTCCTTTTGTGCCTGGCATGCTTTCCTCCTCTCCTTGTGTGGCTTGCAGGTGATTACTTCAAAGCAATAAAAGGTCTCAATGTGGGTTCTGCAGTTTGTAGACGTACCTCAGGATTCTTTGTATGATGTGATGTCTTGGGGGATTTGGATATTACCTTTATAAAGAAAAGGGCATGAAGGAATGCCATCACAAAAGTTGTTTAAGGTTTGTCTGGCACATGTACTACCAATTTTTGCCGCTGTACAGGGTTTGTTTGTGTATCTTGCAACAAGGCTAAAGAAAGAAGAGGGGGGGGATTATAACAAAAAAGTGTTTGGCTGATGACTTACAGTATGTTGCCATGGCAGAGATGAGGGAGGAACTTTTGGTGAGAGAGAGAGGTTGAGTGGAAACCCAGGCTGACCCACCCAGTCCAGACAGAGGGGCCACATATTGATGGAACAGACCCCAGACGACAAGCACCATTACCCTGTGGATCGCAGCCGCTAAAGAGAGGGCACGGAGGAGCAGAGGTTGGTGGAGGGGTAAGAGGAGAGAAGCTGGGGGAGCAGAGGGTGAAAGGAGGGGGACATGTGGGTGAATTAAACCCAACAGCGAGGGGAAAGAGCCATACAGATGAGACAACACATCTATGTTCAGCAGAGTTGAACTACCGCAACCAATGGGAATCGGACCGGATTGGAACGCAATTTTCGGTTCCAGTTAATGTGTCGACTGAAATATTTTAACTCTAGGGCCCCAAAACGGAACATAAAATACCACACTCTCTCTTAAGTCCACCATTAGCTAGCAACCTCAAATGTCGGCTGCTTTTAAAAAGGCATATTTTCTCTCTGGACTCTCCAGTCGGACATTGAAGAATATTAACAATTCACTGTACAGGATCGCTAGTAAAAATATTGTTATTATCACCGTTAGCTAGCTAGCTTGTAGTGCATCTAAAATGCCTAAAGTGAAGCAGGTTGAATGTGTGGCTGTATTTCACAGCTAAGGATTCTGTCGTGCAAAGGGGGAAGCACGTGGAATTGATTGAAACATGCGGTGATATACTTAGATATTTAAAAAGTTATTGTTCAATATAAATCATTTTCAATTTAAAGAAAAAAAATGAGCCTGTCTTTGATGTCTTTGTTCAGTTTTTCAAGAATCGGTTTTAGGAATCGGAAATCTTCTAAAAGCACTGGTTCAGCATAGGGATCGAAAAAAACCAAACAATACCCAACTCTAATGTTCAGTGTAATCTCTGTAGTTTTGAAGCTGATTTTTAATCCAGTACAGATTTTCTCTGTTTCATGTAGGTAAGAGTGAAATAACTCTGGGTTTTGGACTGCTTGACGGGCTTAACAAGGAACCTTGGGCTCTGGGAACTAGTTGGTGTTGTTTTATTTTTTTTATTTTTTTGACTGGAGATGATCCTGAACTGACCTGATTAGATGTCATTTACAGGTGCCTTATAATAAAACTCTTTAAGCTTTAGTACCCCAGGGTCGACAACAACGTTGACTGTCAGTGTCAATGACTGGGGTTGAACAATAACTCTGGATATCATCAAAATCACAATGCTGTATGTACTGGTGCAACGTTTAAAGAGGTTGAAGGCCAGATATCAAATCAAATCAAATTGATCATCAGCATATGGGAGATAGCTGTTCAGATGGAGGCCGGGAGACTAAGACTACGTTCACACTACAAGCATTAGTGCTGAATTTGGATTTGTTTCTTGAGTCACTTTTTTGTGTGGCTGTTCACGTGCTAGTGCTGCTCACTTCTACTCAGAGACAAATCAAAATAAGAACACATTATGAATTATGGGATACAAATCGGCTTACAAATCGTATTTTACGGACTTAAAAAAAATCAAAGTTTGGTACAGATCCAAGACAAAAATCACACTGTGATTGTATTTAACGTATTTTTGGTTAAAATGAGAATGCAAAAAATGATCATTCCCATATTGCAATTGCAATGTCAGTTTTTGTTTCAAATGGACCCCTTTCAAGTTTTCACAAGAAGAAAACTGGTACAAGTACACATTTTTCCACCTGAAAATCAATGGCCTTACCTTATTTTCTGTGATGAACATTGATTCCTGACTCAATCCTGATATTATTCTGGATATGACCACTTTTGTTTTTTCCAAATAAGTCAGTTTGACCCGAGGGATACGAGAGGGTCCCAAAAGGGAAGACAGTACAAGGGTTAAAAAAATAAATACATTGTCATACATCATTCATCAGCAGTATGTCCATGCTGGGCGAGTTTTAAGCGCCAAAAAGTCGGCTGTGTGTTTGTCGGCAATTACTTTGCAATGTATGCAAAGTAAATGTTTTGAGGGGTGGTGGCAGTACTACGAAGTACAATACTACCAATTTAGTCAAGCACATCCAAAAGCACCATGCAAATCCAATACATTACATCGATGCTACATTACATCTATGTTACATTACATCTATGTTACATTACATCTATCTTACATTGTGTCTATGTTACATTACATCTATGTTACATTACATCCATGTTACATTACATCTATGTTACATTACGTCTATGTTACATTACATCTATGTAACATTACATCTATGTTAGATTACATCCATGTCATTTTGTTGTAGTTAGGAAAGTAATGTTTAGAAAGCCTGGTGCCTTTAGTCTCTTCCACATGGTGGTATGAAGGTATAAGGTGGAAGGTGTTATTATTATTATTATTATTATTATTATTGTTATTATTATTACTGTTATTATTGTTAACTTCTTACCTTCTTCTAAACACTATTCATGCTAAAACAGATGCGGGAAATTTAAATTTCCTTGCGGGAGTCATCCCAGAAGGATTAATAAAGAGTTATACTAAGGTATACAGTTTATTATTAATTCAACAACGGTATCAGATCAGTCTCGGGTATCGACAGATACACAAAGCCCAGGCATCAGTATCGGGACTGAAAAAGTCACACTATTAAGGGCAAGAGTCCTAATATACACTAGACCCTAGGGCTTTTGCATAAATGACTGATTTTTTTCTTGGGAGGACAGTCTCTGAAATGAACATTCGTCTGTATTCTGGATTGAACAAGAAATGCTTTACTGTGGTTCTGAATTCTCAATAATGTAAAACAGGTTTTGTCCCACATTCAGTCCTTTTATGGAAAGCTAAACTTAGAGCAACTTATTTCCAAAAATAAGTCATCCCTGGGGTAGAACTTGGAGCTGTACTCCACAAGTTCATTCCTTGGATCCTGAAAAAGTGAGTGTTTCCGATGCTGTCCCGGTTGCCCTTGATTGGTTGTTGTTTTTGCTCACACTCTCGCGTGAATGAATTGTCGTGAAAATGCGCATTCGTTTTGCCTGCACTAAACCTGTGATATGACTTGCACAAGCACACAGGATCTCCATGGCGACAAAAGAAGAAAAAAAGTATGATAGGTACGGGGTAGGTGAGAGGAGGGCAGGGAGGAAAGAAGTGTCAGAGTCATACAATCAGCAGTGACAAGCAATCACTTGGGAGTTTTATAATAGCAGCCTGTTAAGTGTGGAGGAGACAAGGAAGAAGAGTGACAGATGTTTCGGCTGAAGTAAGGAGGATGGGAAGGATGCACGAATGACATGATTAAGGAAGGATGAGGCGATGAGTCTGATGAGTCGTGATGGGGTACAATACGGAAGCAGATGAAGAGGATGGGTTTGAATTGGACTGAAGGGGAGACTGAGTGTGCGGCAAAGGAAAACACAAGGCAGGTGGTTGTTAGCAGAAGAGACAGGGCGAGGTGAGTGTACAAGATTGATTGGTGATTGCTCTTGGATTGTGTGGCAAAGTGTGGAAGAAAGAGAGAGAGCGAGAGAACGAGAGAGAAAGAGAGAGAGAGAAAGAGAGAGAAAGAGAGAGAAATGTTGTAAAGAAGAGGGAATTTAAACTCCCAGATGCCAGGTATTTTTCCTATTGGGATGGGAGACGACGGGAGTCTAATGAGTTCCCTCATAGCCGGGTGGGTTTCATTATGAGTCACACAAACAGTCTAAGACACACACACACACACACAAACACACAAGTAATGAATTACGGAGCTTTCAGCCTAAAAGCCTTGGCCCCGCACCTCATCGCATGATGCACGCATACATCATTTTGCAAGGCGGATCGATCCCTCCACAGCCATTTGACACAAATACACATGGAATCGAAATGCTCTGTGACATATTCCATCACCTGCTGCCTACCGACATCCTCCAACGTTGCCAACATCAATATATTGACCAGGTGTAAGCCAAACCTTGAAGTCCGGCTCTGTATTCCAAAAGCTTTTTGTCTGTTCCATTTTGTCGTTATTAGATTACGGGCAAAAATTATAGAATCAAACCACAAATAGAAATTGACATTCCGCACCAGGCTCGTTTCATAACACTTACACCTTGCTGCCCAGGACCACAGTCTCTCTCCTCACACACAAACTACTTGCCCCCAGCACACACATGTTACAACTTGGCACCACATTCACACACATGCAGATCTATTTTGTTCATATCACCTTGACATTTTTTTTCTCATTCAGTCATGAGAACACAACAGATGTTCATCTTGTGACATTTCTATCCAATATTGCCATTGTAACATCAAATATTCGTAGCATTAAAAAGGAGACCATTTTGTCCCAGTGCATAATCACAAACAGACCTTGTTTCTGCATTAAAAAATAAGATAAAATAATTTCATTCCCTGTTGATGAGGATCTGTCTGGGTTTTTTGTCTATACCAGTCAGTCAGAGAACAGTCAAGGTAAGTTTGTAAGTGTTTCCAAATTAAGCCTAACGTTGTAATGTAATACTGCTTTGAACTTTATCTGGCTGAACTAGCATCAGCTTCACAAAGCAACACGATGAGCTGCTTCACAGCCGTGAATTCCAAAGGTCACGATTGAGTGTTTAAAAGAAAGACATTTAAATCCATGACATGACGTGCTTAACAGTTTATCTGGGAGATGGAGACATTTGTTCACTTCAACTTGACAATCACCAAGCTAGTTTGTAGCTAGAGTTGTTCCGATGCCAGTATCGGTACGGCCTCCGATACTGCCTAAATCGCTGGTATCGGTAGCACTGGAGTTTATACACCATATGATACCATTTAAAGAAAATAAACCTAAAGAAAATCTACATTAAAGTGGTTTATTAATGTTCTTTTTCTGTTATAACTGGCTGTCAAATTGGATAAAAAAACAAGGTTCTACAGCGTTCATTGTTTGTGTTTATTCATGTTTCAGCCAGACCGACAACAAAGATAGAAATCATTTCACATCCATACAGGGATAGTAGTATACAGCTGTTAAAACATAATCAAATAGTTGACACATTGGTGTCAGCTCAGTACTCGGTATCGGCCGATACTAAAGTTCAGGTATCAGAATCACGCATCCGGAAGCAGAAGATGGTATCGGACCATCTCTACTTGTTGCTCAGCTTTATTATGTATCTAGATAATCACCACATTGTAGAACAGCAAAAAGATAAGACATCTCATCCTCCCCCCACCCCCAAGATATCAAAATGATATAAAGAAAATCAAATAATTTTGAACAAATGCATCAATGATGATACTGTGACGATATTGTAGGGTTGACTATTGGTGCTATCACAAAATATATTAAAAAGGAGTTTTGCGATCTTCTTTGATGTGTACAGTTTGCTATAGGCTACTTAGAATTCACAAATGGACTGAGGAGCCATTTATTGATCAAAATTCCGTTTACAAAGAATTTGTGTAGAAAGCATGGGTTTCTCTTCAATTCAATTCAATTCAATTTTATTTATAGTATCAATTCATAAGATAGACCACACTCCATAATTTACAAGGACCCAACAGTTCTAGTAGTCTCCCTCTCCAAGTGAGCACAAGTCATGCTCTTTAAAAGGTTAGTAACCGGTGTACTCAACAAGAGAACAGAGCAACTCATTCTCATTGGCTGACAGCAATCAGCAGACAAAAGGAAAACAGAGGTTAAAGTCAAAATTATTTCATACAACCACCACGTATGACATAATAACACCCATTGACTGACGGAGGTCACACTGGTGCATGCACTAAGCCAAAGAGCCATGGAAGGAAAACAAAAGAATAAGTTCCAGAAAGTATGCCATGTCTAGTTTCACATTTAGAATGGAGTGTTGGGGGGTAAAAAATGATTCACGTTGGAGTCACTGAAATCTTTGACAAATGTACACCTCCAGTGGCTTCACAGTCACACACACAGACATTTTAAAACACTGATTTTAAAGAAAGTGAGAGGCCGTTATTCACACATCAAAGTGGCCTACGGTGTAAAGAAATAGACTCTTAAACCAAACCCACTCACACCTATGCACTAATGCTGATTATCATTAGTGTCCCTGACAGCAGCACTTAACTGTTGTCAAACACATACGTTACACATTTGCTTAGACATTAAGCAGTGTTTGCCACACGCATTGCGTATTATTATTGTTATTTTTTATTTTTTTTACTTTATTTAAAACACACATTCTTTCAGATGCATTTCCTTACCCCGTCTCTCTAAAAACACACACACACGCACAACCCCTCCCCTCCGTGCACACGGTGTCTGTCTCCATGAAAACAGTGTTTCCAACTTAGCAACTTTCTTGCTAGATTTAGCGACTTTTCAGACCCCCTTAACAACGTTTTGTTCAGAAGAGAGACTAGCCACAAATCTGGGGACTTTCTATAGAAAAGACAGCAACTTTCTGTAGAAAGGTTGCCAGTATTTTCCAGCGAGCACGCAAGGTATTTCTCTCCCGTGGACACCAAAACCAAATCTGTTTTGAGGGGAGCAGAGGAGCAGCCCCTCCCCTCTCCTTTCTCCTCATGTGCGCCAGCACTGCGTACAGTACATGCAGGTAGAAAGGGGAGAAGGTGTAGGTAGGAGAGACAGTGGGACGCAACGTGAGAAAGACGCAGCTGAGCTGGCCTGGCCCGGGGCGAGCCAGCCTTCTTTGGGAATTCTTTGTTGATCTTTTTCCCTCTTTTTGTAGAATTTATTTCTTTACTTGAAATATAGGCTACCTAAGAAATAATATTAAGGTAAAATAAATTACTGTATTGAATTTTTGATTATTCGGCTAAAGATGACACACAACCACTAAGCTTCATGCAAATGATTGTGTAATGATGTCAAAAATATGCAAATGAGTGTATGACTACACACAAGTTGCTGTTCAATCCGTGGGAAACATGTAAAGCCTATGTTAATTACTGCATAGATGGAAGATACTGAGTGACTACAAATGAGAAAAAGAAAAAATGCTAGTTTGACAGCAGACACAAAGTATTTCGTAACTTCTTCAATACTTCACACTAATGGTGCCTGCATAGTTTCACTGTGAGTATGCAGGAAACACTGTACAGTACATGGTGCTACTTCAACCAAAGCCTTCCAGCTGTTTATCCGAGCTGCGCTGCCCCACCTACCTGTCACTGCATCAGATTGACCGTAGCCTACTAATAATATAGAGAGAGATGCTCCCTCTGTGATGCTGGCGCTAAATCAATGCGGTCCCTCGCACCACGCTGACAACCTCAGCCTCCTCTCTCTTTAATATGACACCACCAATATTAAATTATGTCACCACCGAGGGCCGCAGGCACAGAGAGAGAGGGAGCGAGAGGAAGAGAGGCGGACAAAGGGGTGAGGAGTGGAGACTGTAGCCTAGATGGGTTTGCATTCAAATCAAACTATTTTGTGTTAAGTAAAAAAGAAAATGAGATGACAGGTTGGAGAGAGCATGAGAAAGACAGAATGGGCTGAGAGAGGAGGGCGCAAAGAGTGACCATCAGGTGAAATGGTCAGGGTGGGTGAGTGAGGGAGAGATTAACGGATAGGCAGATCCCGATAAAAAGAGGAAAACGGGGTAAAAGAGAGTGGGGATGAAAGATTCAAATGTGGAAGAGGAGCAGACGAGCGGGAAATGGCCATAAGTGAATGTATTGCACCTGTGTGGTAGAAATCAGAGAGCCATGGGTGCTCAGAGAGATGACAGACAGGCGACCCTCAGCCAGCAATCACACACTGATATTGGTCTCTCTAAGGGAAAATCTACGGCAGTGTCTTTCACTAGCTTTATTCACAAAGGGCCACGGTGACATGATTATCTGGAAGGGTGAAGCTTGTATAATGTCAAAAGAGCAACAATTAACTGGAGTGCACAGCAGATATATCACCTCTAAATCCCCTCACTTGGAGTCAAAAGAAGAAAAACCATCTCTAATTCAGAAAGTATAGAACGTGTACTTAAAAGCTAGTACTGCAATTGCCCCTCAAAAACAGGACAAAGGGGTATTTTCCCAGCACTCTAGCTTTTCAAAATGCTAAATGAATCCATTATCTTTTAGAGAATACACTCACGCTTGTATTTCATTAGTAGAGTATGTGCATCAATCAAATTACCTCTTTTGATCTACAGAATCACTTCCATAAATAATAATATAGTAAAAAAAAAAATCACAAGAGTGCCCAGAGACTAATAACCATTACTATTTAGCTGCAAGAAATAGATACGCTAAAGTAGGAATCTTTCAGTTTTGCAATCCTTTTTTTGTAAACTTGTGAAATTTATAATACAAATTTGCAGTGTTTATTGATCCCCAGTGGGGAAATTGAACATTTTTTATTTTTTTTGTCACTACACACAGGCCTGAAATATACACACATGCTCAGGTCCCACTAATGGAGAGGTGTCAGAGATGAGTGGGCTGCCAGTGCTGAACCAGCACCCTGAGTGGTTGGGGGGGTGCCCTGCTGGAGAGGAGGTGAACTGGCATCTCTCCAGCTGCCATCCACACTCTGTACTTTGGTCCGTAGGGGCCTTGAACTAGCGACCCTCCGGTTCCCAAACCAACTCCCTAGAGACTGAGATACTGCCACCCCTGGTAAATACACACACACACACACACACACACACACACACACACACAAACAAACAAACAAACAAACAAACAAACAGACAGACAAACACACACACACATATTACACAGAGGACTGTGGACACATGTGGAGACGAACCTATGGATCATGCACAAGAAATCCAAGCCAAATTAATACAACAACAAAAACCTACATATCTGACCGTATCAGATAGGATCCATTGTACACAGGCAACATTTCATTATGAGCTGTAGTCCAGCAGTATTCCTAACCAAGGGAATTAAACCAGCTGCATCCAAGGAGACAGCAGCTTGTTCTATCCACACCAGTGGAAGCTTCTCTCCTTTTGTTTGCAGCTTTTCCCATCCAAATCCATCAATTAAGTTACTCTGCCACCTCTGACTCACTCCTAACAGGCACCTGCCAGTCACACAATAACGAAGGTGTGCACAGAGCACCAGCGGCAGTTTGTTCCCCAATTAGCAAAGCCATGGGCAGCCTGAAAAACCGTTACACTGCTCATTAAACCAGCAATAAACATTAACACGCGGGATCACGAGCGAGAGTTGTCTTACCTTGAACCAGAGGTTACCTTCCTCGGCATAGAGGTGTCCACAGCAATATTAAATCCCGCGGCGATGGCCTAGCACATCTTGCTTTTAGTTTGTCTTTTTAATCCCAGGCTGCAAAACTCCCTAATCTCGAGGGTCGAGGGAGTTTGCTTAGCTGGTGGTAGGCTACAGGTGAATTTCGTCTCCTATAGTTGGGAGGAGAGGGGAGGAGTAGCACTATCAAGCCCACATCACTGCTTCATCTTGTAGCGTTGTTGAATTGCATTGTGGTGGTTTTGTTGATGCTGTTGTCGTCATCTGCTCTTTTTCTTGTTTCTTCTTTTCCAATAGAGTGTTTTCACTGACGTGACATTCTGGGCGGTAACCCGGATGCACTCGGGGTAAACAACTGACTTGGGCAGCAAGAAAACACGACATTTCCAGAAATTAGCTCCCAAGAAATTGGCTCCCTCTTCTTGGAGCCATGGCAACCCGGGTATTCTTCCTTCAGTTGCATATCCAGATATAGTCAACTTCCTGGTTTTCTCCAGCCCATACACAGCTGCAGACCTTAAATCCCACAAAGGTTTGGAGGCCTATAACCAGACGGTGTGTGGATGGGAGAGGGAGACGCAGTACCAAGTCATTAACAAGCGTTGTGTTGTGAAGGCCAAAGTAAGGCATGTAACAAGGTCTTTAATCAACATAACCTTAACTGTATGACATCATTGCAATAATCAAGGTGTAGCCAAGTGACTCTCAATCGTTTTTTTTTTATTTCAAAGAAACCCAGTCTTTTATCTACACTATTTGAGTGAGTTTGACCTTTGCCAACCACAAGTGTCTCCTTTCCTCTGATAACTTCTGTCATTTCTCGTTTTTAAGTCAATAAAATTCCAATTTTTTGACAACATTCAGGATCTACTTCCGTGCCATGTTATTTTTTGTGATGCGGAGTACCTCCAATATGGTATCTTCCAACTGATGACGCATTGTGAAAACCCTCTATGAACACATGACTGCCTGATTAAATAAGCCACGCCCCCTACGTCCGGCAAATTCACTGAAAGGTATAATATGTCTTTCTTGAATCATCATTTATAAAAATGCATGAGGAGTCTTTTGAGAAACATCAACTTCAACAAATATCAACATCAATATCAACAATGTGAAGTTTATTCTGGTCACACACACACACACACACACACTCTCAGGACCTGTGACATTGCTGGACCAGCCTGCCACCCATAAGGTCAACTTTCAGAAGTTAAACGACAACATATGGATTCTCAAGACTGAGATTCAATTTTGATGGAAATAACTTGACAAAAAGGAAATTGAGAATCTACAACATTTTTTTTTTTACGTGAGTCAGCGCAACCCTTCTGGAGAGATCTGCAGAGCTGGCTGTAAAATATTGTCATTGGAATTACAATCCATGCGGTGAAACTTCAGTCTGAAAACAGAAGGCAGGGTGTGTTAAAACTCTTCTTTCAGCTGGCTTGAATGGCAGTGAGTTGTCTTTCATCCATGCAACTCTGACAGCAAAGTATACTTGACCTATGTAACCATTAACATCACCCAGGAGGAACACCACTTTATAATGGATTGGCTGATTTGCGTTGACAAAGGAGGGAACTACAACACAACGATGCCATGCATTGCATTATCCCATCACTGGTTTAAGCAAAGGTCACACTACTCCAACTGTTTTCTTTTTAGTATTTGAAAACGAATGTGATGCCTAGCCTGATGGAAATGATTGCTGGCAGAAAAATAAATCACACTACTGAATAATGTTAAGCAGTGAATGTGAGGTCACCATTCATTTGATTTCAAAATGGATATACAATGCAAAGAGATAACAGTTCTTTAGATTATGTTCAATTCAATGCAGTGTGTTCAAGACAAGTCAATTGTATTTGTATAGACAATCTCATACACAGGTCATGTCAAGGTGCTTGACAGGAAACAGGAAACATTAAACAAATTAGATAAAAAAATAAAAAAACATGTATTTCATACACATTTCTTTATTTTTTTATTACTACTATATACACTACCACATAGACCAGACTTGGCACACATACACGCACGCACACACGCACGCGCACACACATACACACACACACACACACACACACACACACACATGCATGCACACACACACCTACCAAAGTTTCTGAAACCACTTCATCAAAAAATTATTATTATTATTATAGTTTAGAAAGGTACTAAATGTTTACTTAAATAGCAAGTCTGTGACATAATAATAATAGAACATTATCATTATAAAACACATTAGTATAATATAAAGCTAATAGGGGACCACTTAATAAGTATTAATCATGAGAACATATTTTTAAAATAACTTTTACATTCAACGTTCTTTTTTGATTACTGATGTGTCAACAGTTGCAAAATCAGACTTTGCTCTCAGTATTGTAAGAAAGTTATTGCTGCTCATCTTAAGGGCCAGATCTGGCACAAAGCCCAACGCAAGTGTCTTTGCTTTTTTAAGACCATCCAGCACCCATGTCCTTTGAACAGCAAATGTACTTGAACCTTTCTTTGCACTCATGGGCTTGCTGGTTTTACAGGGAGGTGTGTTCAGGGGAATTCTGGGCCATTGACCAACACAAACCTGGTCTAAAGTCAATGATGCAGCACGCACATTACGTACACTATGCTTGTCAAACACACAGGGACGCGCAGCAACACACAAACACACACACACACACGCACACACACATGCAATACATTAGAAAGAAAAATATGAAGGTGCAAATCCTCCATCATAATAGCAAAGCGCCAAGGTACAAACACGCCTGGCTTTTAAAGGGAATGGGAGAGGACACTCTGATTGGTTGATTGCATGTTACACCAAAAACACACCCATGATTAATGAAGACACTAAGAACAACCGTTTAGAACCATGCGCATGGATCCTTTTTTCCCCGCTGTCAAATCAGCAAAAGTGGATTCGAGCACGCCCTAAATACACCTGCACCATATGCTCCACACCGTGCACTTAGATCGTTAAAATAGGGCCCTGAAGCTGTAAGCAAAACATGTAAAAGGTTCGGCTTCATCCTTCCAATGGCATTGGAGGCCGTGGTAGGCTACTGGAGACTAACACTACACTACATGATGTTAGAAGTAGAATTGTACAAAGTTGTGGCGAACATGTTGGCAAACTTCCAGTTTACTTGTGCCCAAATGTCTTGCTAATGTCTACTTGTCTTCTACTAATGTCCAATATTCACTCTGTTTTCCAAGTACATGGACAAACCCAGAACACTAAAAAAAGGCAAACAGCATAGTGGGAAACTGCCGGTTACATTGGAACCATGGTTCTCTGAGTGAAGAGACTCTCTCTCCATCATTACACATTCCATATTTACGGGGATTAATGGAGAATGCTTGGTTACATTGGTAGAGAACATCAGAGATACCTGCTTGCCTCTTCATTTGAACTGTTGCCTTTTGGGCAACAATACAGTCATTTTCTGTTCTCAAAAAACTAAAATGATCTAAAATTTCATTTGTTCCATGTTATGTTTTTTTATATCTTTGCATGTACAGTTTATCTGAAATTGTGTCAATTGTTGTTCTCTTTTCGTGTCTTATATTGCCCTAAATGTCATCGGATTTGTAATGTTACCTCATATCCCCATGGGAACAATAAACAAACTGCTCCTACTACTACTACTACTACTACTACTACTACTGTACGGTCGTCCTTGTGAACGATAATGTATTCTGGTCAATTGGAGGCTGAGCTGCAGCAACAAAACAGACTTAATTCACACCTGTTGACCTCGTCTTGTTTAGTTCTATTCCATTTGTGCTCCCTCATCTGTAACCTGAAGCAACATCTAATAGAAGGAGTCCACTGAGGTGTTTGGAAATATGATCCACTGTAAAATCCCTTCTAACGGAGCATAAACATTGATGCTGCCGGGATGAGCAGTTCTAAAACAACGGCCTCATAAGAAAGTTGATGTTCTGTGTATCTGCCGTGTGCGTCTGAGCGTGGGTGTTTGTGGATGCGCGTAGAAGGGTGCTTTAGGCATCAACTCTCTGAGGCATCACAAGTATTGAAGAGAAGTGTGCAGACAGTGGGACAAAGCTACAGAGGGGGGAATAAGAGTGTGTGTGTGTGTGTGTGTGTGTATGTGAGAAGGGGTGTGTGCATTTGTTGTGTTTTAACAAACAGCCAAATGCTTCTTGTCTCTTTATATTTTAGACCCCATCATGTACACCCTGTTATTTTTTCCTCATATACATTCCCCATGTGTTTAGTGTCACAACCTTTCCTAATCTGTCTCTCATTGTCCTGCTTCCCTCGCTGCTAATGGGACTGCGTATGGACAGAAGGCAGAAAATCTCGAGGAGACTCACAAATATTTGTCGTAAGCAATTTTGAGCCCCGATGGCAGGCACCGCCGACATGTCAGTGGTGATGGCGCTCCCGGTGGGCACA
This sequence comes from Etheostoma cragini, assembly GCF_013103735.1. Classification (NCBI taxonomy): domain Eukaryota; kingdom Metazoa; phylum Chordata; class Actinopteri; order Perciformes; family Percidae; genus Etheostoma; species Etheostoma cragini. The sequence goes on from NC_048408.1 coordinate 5,077,141, forward strand.
TGTCATTAATATGGACGTCGTCTCACTGGTTTGCCACTGACACTGTGGCCACTACGGTGTGTGCCTCTGTGAGTGTGTGAGTTCTGTCCATTTGCAACTGAAGGGGGGTCCCAGGGGTCTCACTCCCCAAGTAAGAGATGACAGAGACGACAGCTGAATCTCTCTCTCTCTCTCTCTTGCTCTCTCTCTCTCTGTCTTTCTGTCCCGCGTCCCTCACTTCCTCCCATGTCCATCTATTGACAGGTCTGCGGCTACTACCAGCGCCACGCACACATTGCATCCGAATGATCCAGCACGCATCAGAAACCATTACCTGCATGGCACAAATGTACACTGTGAATATGAATTACCCGCCGTAGGTGTCACTGACCATTTGAAGCGCGCGCACAAACACACACACACACACACACACACACACACACACAGACACAAAAACTTTGAATGCTAAATGTCTCCTCGGTGCAGCCCAGTGCAACAGTCCTCTCAGTCAGTCTCGGGGAGGATAAGGGGATCCATGCACAATGAAGCTCATGAATTATCAGCTGAGCATGAATGTCAACTATCGGGCTCACATGTGTATCCATCATTCAAATACGCTGATATGTCAGAAGATCAGGCCTCGCTCTGCCTATGAGCAATATGCGTGCAAAGCTCTTGTCATTTGCACACGCAATCAATTACCCAAATAACATCAAAACGTGGACTACATGTACATACACATACAGCACAGGCATGTCTCATGCTCTGGATATCTATCGATCATGCTGATAGTAAAAACAGGATTTCATCACCTTTTCCATATAGTCACATTTGATTGGATACATTCAGGCCCATACAGTACATTTTGTTTAAATGTCAGTGCGCTGTGAAAAACAAAGAGCTCACATCACTCATCATTCCACGGATGTACACTCACAGGCGTGGATGTTTTGACATTCCAGAGGGCTTACATTTTAGATGCTATGCTATTTGTTTACTACCTAGCACCATGCACATCACTGTAATGCCCATAGGCAGGGGAGCAATATCACATAATACTTGTCTAGAGACTGTGATGAAGCTAAGTCTACTGCAAGACAACTACATTATGTTGCTACTTCCTGTTTAAGCACTTTGCATGCTTGCAAATGCACAATAAAGGTAAAGTAATGTATTATTTGAATGAATAGAATTTACACAATTCTTGTTATGCTTCTATTCTAGTCTTCTCACAGAGGAAAGTACGCACTGGTCAAATTTCACCTTGGATTTAGTGACAAGTACACCTTACATTTATTGTTTTCTTCCAAAAGCCATCAGTGCATAATTATCCCTGGGGCTGTGAAAAGAAAAGAAAGCAAATTACATAATACCTGAAAAGGCTTTTCAGCACAAGCAAGTACAAGAATATCTTCCCAAAAGAAATTCTCAGATGTAGATGTGCTGTTGAATCGCAACAGATTTATAAGTTTATGTATGCATGGCATGGGTGCATGGAGTGGAACTGGAGGAGGGATGGGACTGCAGAGTTTAGAATTACAGCGAGCAGATATGGATCAGGGTTTTTGGAATGATACATATTCATACGGGGGATGGGATTGGGGTCGGCCTGTTCTTTGGATTGTTTTCAGTGCCCGCTTGACATTTGTGTGCAGACTTCTAAACGTGCACACACACAGGACACACACACACGCACACACACACACAAATTTCTAAGAGTGTTTATATGAGAGGACCGTGATGTTTCATTTTGGCATCAACATAGTTACATAATTGTCCACTTGGACTTCTATTTAATCTAAATTTCTATTTAGTCAACATGCCTCTAAATTTCTAATCACCCTAATCTTTAATAGCATCACTCTTGCTAATCACAATGGTCTTAGAAACAGTCTGCAATGTCGGGCTTATTGCTAATCCTTTCCCACGTGAAAACTCACTTTTTCACTTTTCTTCTTCTCTCACGCACATTTTCTCCCCCCTCCTCCAACCCCCCTACCCACAGCCCGTCTCCATCCTCCAAGAGCCCATCACCTGCTGTTACGAGCCAGTGTAAATTGAATGCCGTGAATCAGGGCCGGCTGTTACTGCGTGTGACTGGAAAGGAGCGGGGGGGAGAAAGCAGAGAAGGGGACTGCATGTCCCTGCAGCTTTATGGGCTGGCACCTCACCAAGATATATCACCGCCTGGCCAGATAATACCATCATGTACATAACTACCCTGTGTATGTGTGTGTGTGTGTGTGAGTGTGTGCACACGTCGGGGTGTGTTATGTACTTAACTACCGGGTGACCTGCAGCTCAGCTCCTAATAAGGGGCATCTGGTGCTGTTTTACAGGGCGGAGGAGTGGAGGAGGAATGGAATGGGGAGGAAATGCTGCGTATAAAATGGTGCTTTTGTGAAGTGGGGGAAAAGAAATGTAACATTAGGGATGTGTCCGAGGACGGGGAATGGGAAAAACGAAAATATATGAGGGGAAGGATTTGAGAGAGGGTGTGTGTGACAGAAAATGACAGCTTGGAGGGTGAATTAGGGGAGAAAATGAGATATAGATAGAGATGCCCAGAGATGAGCACACAAACAGAGTGAGAGGGAGAGAGAGAGAGAGAGATGGAGAGCCGGAGAGAGCCCAGATGAGGGAGTTGAGATGATGGGCTGGCAGTTTCCAAGCACCAGGCTGTTTTTCAGGGCTGTCAAGCACATTGTGAGGCATTGTTTGAAATGCCCAGGCTGATGGCTGACATATTTCCCATGAATCTAGCATGCCAGGCCACTGTCCACTACAATACACTCAGACACACAAGAGCTGACGGGCCATGCTCTTGCGTGTGTGTGTGTGTGTGTGTGTCTGTGTGTGTGTCTGTGTGTGTGCACGTTGGTAAGTGAAGGGTAATTGGCCGACCTTGGCCATCAGGGTGGCTGAAATGGGGACGGATGAGGGAAAAGGGGGGAGGTGGAGGAGGACAGTTGTAAATTTTGTCCCACATCAAAGTATTTCAGTCAATTGCACTCCACTCTGGCAGTTTACTATTAGCCCCCCCCCCCCCCCCCCCCCCCCCCCCCCCCCCCCCCCCACACACACACACACACTGGGTGAGTTAGTGTTTAATCTCCTTGCTAGCACTGATCTGAAGCGTCTCACATGAAGCCACATCCCATCCAAAGATGTGGACATGTGTTTTTTTTTTCCTTCACTGGCCCCCACAATCTGACTCTCCAGTCCGTCCAGTCTCTTGCATCTCTGTTTCACTTTATTTCTCTTTGTTGGCTCATGTTCTTTAATCTGCCCCTTACTCGCTTCCCTCCACATCAGCTTCTCCTCCTTCCTTATCTTCCATCTCTCTTCTCCTGTCCCTCCTGCTTGCCTCCGTCACCCCACTCCCCTCTTAGCTTCTCTCTCAGCCTTTCATCTCACTCCTTCCATACTTACTCTTCCCTTTGCTTCCATGTGCATATTTGTACCCTCCCCATCCTTTTCACTCCAATCGCCCATCCATTCTCCTACCTTCTGCCTAGCACCACAACCCCCTCCTCATTTCACCCGTGGCCATAGGGGGACAGCTGTTGGAGACAGACCTGCAGAAATAACTGTGTTACTCTTCCAATCGATACAGCCAGGCACCAGTGGCTACCGCCCAGTCCTGCCCAGTGTGTGTGTGTGTTGGTGTGTGTGTGTGCATGTGTGTTATTGTAAATGTGTGTATCCCAGTTCTCTGCCAGAGGAAGAAACGGCAGATCACCAAAGACATATCTGCCTGCGTCGTCAGCAGAGCTGTCCATCCAGCTTTCCCTTCCCTCCTCTTCTCCCTCTCTGTTTGTCGTCTGCAGCTCCTCCCTGTAATCTAAGTAAAAAGAGAAAGGGTGGGATGGGCATAACGGAGTTAATAAAGTATGGTTTTGGCTTGTGTAAAAATGAGCAGGCAGATAAGAGACATTTGATAATGAAATACTCCCCTGTCTTAATAAAATACTTCCCTGTCTGTTTATCTTGGGCTCTCATAGAGATCCACACATGCGACCACGCATGCACTCGTACACACACACACACACACACACACTCACACACACACACACGTATGGACACCTGATGACAACATGCCCCTATTGACACCAGCAGCGCTGTCAGCATGTGTGTGATGAACAGTTAGAATCTGGTTTTGGATGGGCAAAGCTGGTCATCAAAACACCGGACATCAAAGCTTGTTTTGTCCCTGAGTCTGAGCGTGGACGTCTTCTAAATGATTAACACTTCATCATATGTGTATGACACTGAAAATAATGTTGTTACAATAACATTTGAGAGGAAAATGTGTGTGTGGTCTACAGAGCATGGCTAAAGTGAATGTGCCTGCAGACAACACAGTGAACATATAGCCTTCTGAAGTACTCGGGGCACTCCAAGAGACTTAAAGTGACAAATACTCATTTCCTCTGCTTTCCACGACCCATTTAGCTCAATGGCAAGAGTTGGTCCATGTGTCTATAACTCCTCTTAAGATCTTTCTCCCCTTCTGCCTCCCTCTGCTCTCTCCCTATGTCCATTTCTCTTCTCTTGCCTAATGAGGATGTTGTCTAGCGGGAGCCATGTTTCTCTTCTCAGTTTCTTCCAACAGTGATGGCTAAAATTTACTATTTTCCAAAGTGCTGCCTAATGGTGGGTGGCAGTTTATAAGACGTAGGGGAGAAAGGGATTGGTTGCAAAGTTGATTAGTTGAGATTATACTTGCTGAAGGAAAATAAAAAGACAGGCAAATGTGGAGTGAGGATATTTAAACCTTTAAACAGAGGAAAATAAAGATGGGAATCACAAATATAGTCATCATGGTGTTAGTAATGAACAGGTCATAAGACACATGTGAGTTATTTATGTTCAACAAGGAGAAAAAGAGGAAGACAGAGAAAGAGTGAGAGTGGATTAAACAAAAAAAGCATTATGGAAACAAGTAGAGACTAAGAGGGCACTTTGGGCTAATGGCCTACTGCCTTCACTGGCAAAGAATATTCAGTAATCTCTTGGTTTTATGGGATTAACTGTTCAATAGCACTTCTTTGGCTTCTACAGCTGCACACAGGTTCTATTTATAAAGCAGCGTTAGAGGAGCGGTTTATGTGATCTTGGCTCTCATCAGTGTTTCTAATCATTTTAAAAGACAGGAAAACAGGAAAGTGACAAGGGTTCTGGTGTTCAGGGGTCACACACACACAATCTGAAAAAGTAGAAAGAAAAAGAAAACTAAGGCGGTCGCATTATTGATGAAATCCATACAATTATGCTTAAAGCAAGGCTTAAAATGAATGTCCGAATGTAATGTATTTTCATTTTCCCAACTTTAGTTTTTTTCCCTCAATAGATCAGCGGCTAAAACTGTATAACGTGCAGTGTACGCAAAAGAAACTAAAATGTAGAATATGTGAGGATGTTGCAGAATTCCATCCACAAACATTCAGCTTTGTTTTTCGGAATCTGTATTTCAATCCCGTTCCACTCCACCCGTGCTGATCTTATTAGTTCATGCTGTTTCCAGAGTTTCACATAAAGGCTTAAACGAGGTCTGCGTGTGTCAAACACTGTCTGTGAACTCACAGCAGCCGCGGTTACCCTGTTAGTGCCAATGAATCACAATCACGCAAGCACAAAACACACCACATGAACTAACACTCATTATACGACACCATAGGGCTTCCTGCATGCATGCACACATACACATGTATTTAGACTATTACATAGGCACAATATTTTGTACATAGTTATATATCAATTCTCACTTTAAATCAAATAAACCTCCATGTTGTAGTTCTATATCCGAAATATATGTGTGATTCTAGAAGTGTGTGTGTGTGTGTGGGAGTGTTTTTAGTGTATGATGCTCTTCCCTACTGTGAGCTGTTGCTATGGTGACAGTATTAAACACATGTTGTTTGTCTACCTCCAGAATTACATTTTGCAAAACCCTAATGTCTTGTTTTTTGGGGGCTGTTTTGCAAAAAAGAGAGAGAGAAAGAGAGGGAGAGAGAGGTAGAGAGAGAATGAGAGAGAGAGAGAGAGGGGGGGTGATAACAGATATCTTCTGTTCTTTCAATGATCATTATTGCTGCACCTTCATCACACAGAAACAACTTAGAACCTGTATGACATCTCAGTAGCAAATAGTATTTGTTTCATAGGATGGGGACAGCAAAAAAAGAACTATTTTAGTCATACAATGGAAATGGAGAAAAGGTCAGGTCAAAAAGAAAATCATTTTAGGAACACACATTCTGCTCTTTGGCTATGCTATCAAAGAGGTCTCTATTTTGATGCCACAGTGTTCTATTAAAGAGGAGTACCATGGCTTGGTCTGTGAGGAAAGGCTTTACTGCCATCTTCTGGTGGCTCAGGGATTCAGTTCATTAAGAATGCAACACATCGCTCTCATAAGCAAATACAAATGATATATGTATTGACCTATCGGAAGAAATGGACACATGCATGCTGGTGCTGAGAGGATGAAAGATCCCCCCCACACACACACACACACACTGAAAACTCTCTATGGAAAGAGTGAAAATGTGGCATTGATCCTTTGGAAATGTGGGTTTTCTTTCTATTTCAATGAAATTTGGATGATATTAGATGAATAAGTGTTCATGAAGAGGAGATTATTCCACATGCTTTAAGCTGTCTTCTGGAAACTATACATTAGTGGGTGGAACTTAGCCTTCACACACACTCTCTCTTTCACACACACACACACACACACACACAGTCAGCATGCAAAAATCAATTTTTAATTTGGTTTGGGGAAAAATGAAGCACAGTGAACTATGTAAAATCATTGGTGTGCTGTCTTCGAAAATGTGCAACCGTAAAGATGAACAAGCATGTGCAGCAACACAGACACACATGAACAGAAAAACAAACACGCACACAAAAGCACACTCTGTCTCCCTGCAAAGGAAACACGGCTGTTTATTGATCCTGTCCTGTTTGGTATTCATTATTGGCACCTTTTACTCACCTGATCACCTCACTCTTAGTCCATTGCTTATTTCCAACCTGTTCCTCCCCAAATGAGCAGCAAAACTGTTCGCTACAGCCAGGCCGCTATTAGACTTGGAAATGTCTGCCTTGTCTTACTGTCTGTAACAGAGCCCTAATTAAACCTTCAATGTACCTTCCTATTGACATGAAAAAGCATCAAATGGTAGCTAAGATCTGTCCTTAAAAGTCTCTAGATATTGTTGGCATGTGTGGTTAACACATCTCTTCAGTATCACATAGATTATAGTAACAGGGCATTTGGTGTTCCTGCCCCACCTGCATGGGAAGGCTGATTGTAACATTCTGAGCCTGACAGGCAAACAGACGAATTTCTAATCTTGTGAATTTTTAAGCACACAGAGAAGTGGACTCAGTACAAATAAAAAATAAAAAAGTACAAGGTGTTTTAAAACAAAGCATTTATCTTTTTAGAGATTATTGTCTGGGCTTGTATGGCCTTTGATTGATAGGGTAGCTTGAAGACAGGATAGGGTAGAGAAGAGGGGGTGACATGCAGCAGAGGGCAAGGGTCTGATTCGAAGCCAAGGACCCACTTCTTAGGACTTTGCCTTGGCTGTGGACTTCGCCTACATGGGGCGCACACTCTACTGGGTGAGCTTGAGGTCTCCCTTAGTTATGCATTTCTTTTGACATAGCAACTTTCAGGTTACTACTACAGTAACACTGGGAATAACCTAACTGAGTTGCAGTAAGGTGGTGCATCTTAACCCTCTTGTTGTCCTCGGGTCAAATTGACCCGTTTTCCCATATCAGTGTTCTTTTTAACTACCCAAAATAACATGATTGATTCCACACAACGCTCTTTGGCAAGTACAAATCTCTACTTTCTTTAATTGTGGGGTGTCTTATTCAATTGAATAGTATTAAAAAAACAAACAAACATTGAAGTACTTTGGAAATAGTATTGAGTAAAAGTTGACATATTCCAGTCTGTGATTATTCATCAACATACAGTCCTTTAATTTTGTTAAAATCATTATAATTTCTGCTTTTCGAATTTAAACACAATGAATATTGTCCTATAAATGAGGTCTATTGCCCATAATTGCCAGAAATAATTTTAAAACTAAAGTTAATAAGTTAGTGTTACGTAGTGTTGAAAATGTCAAAAAAAGGTGAAAAACATTTAAAAAAACGTCAAAAGTTTTGAAAAAATTGGTACAAAAATGTAAATAAAAAATTAAAATCATCAACAAAACACAAACAAATCAACACCAACAAAAGTGTTGATTTGCAATTTTGACGGAAAGATAACACAAGGGTTAAATCCTCAGTGCATAAATGTTTAAATCTCAGTGAAGTCCTCAACTAGGCTTGATCTTCTTTTCGGTGCTCATAACCTCAGGTTCCAGGTTTAAGATATTTAGGTTATACTTAAAATAAAATTGCCATTCATATGTATCGTGTGAAATAGCATACAAAACCTGTCAAAAGGTCAAAGATATCCTGTTTTTTAATCATAAAAAAACTGAAATCCTCAAATCTGAGTAGCTGGAAAAATGGTAAGCACTTTTGCATGAAAAAGGATGCGTATCATAGTGGTTAATCAATTAATCAACTAATTGTTTCATCTCTATTATTGACAGACTTAGTTAATGACAGCATCAAAGTCTGATAAGTGTGTTGGTATCTCCTCGGTTTGGGAAATTTGTAAATTGCATAAATACAACTGCACTGTTGTGTCATATCTTTTGTTTGCAGATGATACCATTCTTTTGACCATTAATGTATTTTAGTTGTTGACTGCTGTTAGGGGATCCATGCCCATACAACAGCATGATTTCCTATAGAGAAAACACCATCTTCAAAAGACAGGATGCTGTTTCGTAGACAGGGTGCTGTTTGTCATAGAGACAACACCATCCTGTCAATTCAGTTGGTAGCTTATTCATGAGTCTGACATGAGTGTAAAAGGGATCTTAAGATTGAATGCCGGTAAGGTGCAAAGTCTGCATTAATGCCAGTCCTGTATTGGCTTGTGGAGGTAAATAAAGAGCTTATCCACACAGCTCTCGATATATATCCTCAGTGTTATGTCTGTCAAACCTTTACTTATGGCCACCAGTGACTGAAAGAATAAGAACAAAGATCCAAGCTGTCAGAGCGATGCTTCTCAGCAGGCTGCTGGCACAATCTCTGTAAGAGGGCGAGATGCTCAGGAATCCAAGCGGACCCGCGAGTTGAGCTGCTCCTCCTCCGTGGAGCCAGTTGAACCTGACAAGGATACTGCTCAGGCGTCTCCCGTTGGACAGAAAACAGGTAAAGGCTGACTGGAAGGAGACCAGTGAAAAAGACCCAAAGAGCAATGAAAGGATCAGATCTCTCAGGTGGCCTGGAAGTGTGAAATGTGACTCCCCCAGAAGCAGCTGGATGAAGTTGCCATCAAAATGACATTCGGCTTGTTTTGCTTGCATTCGGCTTATTTTTTTCTTTTCCAGAAGAATCCTTAACTGGATGAGTGGCAAAAATGCATGGGTGGATATACAAAAACTCTTACCAATGTTATGTCTATAACAAGGTACCCATGTTGGAGTGTCCTTGTGCATGGCAGAGGGGAAATAGAATGTCTCTTGGCCTTTTTCTGTTAACATGAAAAAGCCATGGTAACATATTTGCAAAAGTCAGCCGGTCTCAATCACCACAATGTCCCTGAATTTCCCACAAACTACAGTGAAGAAGGATAAAAAAAATCTCATAAACACAGTGTTGACTAGATATAGAGTATGGTGTGTGATGTGTGATGAATCTAGATTATTTATGTCTTGCTTTGACACTTTGGGTGTGGGAAAAGCTTTCGTGTTTTAAAACCGTAGTTGCTGAACTAATTGGTGAGGCCTCATCTTGTGTATAGCCTTCAACAGATACATGGGACACGTGTTTGTTTTTGGCCCATGTGAGCAAACAAAGTCTAAATTTAAATGGTATGTGTAGTATTACGATCATTTCCTTAATTCTGCACCATGTACATGCTCAGTATGTCTTACATAAAAGATGCATCAAATTATGAATGTAATGTGAAAGAGGTCGCTTACACTGAGTAAGTTTAGCTACCCTAGCGCGTTAACACAGAACCGTCTTAGAAGTAGTCATTGGAAATGGTTTGGATGGCACTAAAAAAAATACCTTGGTAGGTGTGCCAGGCACACTTATCTACCCCCGTAGCTGCCACTCGCTCCTTGCTGGATGCTGATTGGTTCGGTCTGCTGCTGTTCAGACACAAACTACTTACATGAAGCCTGACAAGATGGATTTTCCTGTGATGTGTGATCCTACGATTCCCGCGTGAACTTGTGATATTGCGAGCATCCAGCTACCATGCTAGTTAACGGTTTGCTGCTTTCAGCTCACTGTTTTGGTTTGCTGGCCCCCAAACTGTCTTCAACCTTGATTATCGCTGCTAGGCAGCTGTTTTCATCAAAAAACATCAACCGCACACTCCCTGTTTGTTCATTACCATACTGCCGACGGACCTACAGTACTAATTGGTTAGAGAGTTGTTGGAGACCACAACAGAGCTAAAAGTAAAATGAATGTCGGTTGTATTTTGTCATGATGGCCGTTTTGAGTAAGGGCATTCAAACTGATTTTGTCACAATCTCTTTGTGTCGTTGCTTTCACACTTGGAATCTGTTCCCCTTTCTGCTGCTGTCAGTTTTCATTTCAGGCAAAATCGATACGACCCACCTGCACCGCGTTCACCACCAGTTCCCATCATTCCCAGCACCCAGGGTTCATACGTCATCAGAAGCCCCGCTCCACATCACATCCATGCAGAGCTTTAGGCTCTTCCTTCCAATCATCCCTTTATCATCAACAACACCAGTGTCTAGTCTCCATCTTGAGGGGGGGGGGGGGTCCTGTATATCCATGGCCTCCATACATACTCATAAACTTAACCCTACAATGATTGCCAAAGGTTATCATATCAACCTTTTGTGCCCCATGTTGATGAAACTTATTTTCCTTGAAATTAACTCCCTCTTGATTAAATAAATAACATTGTACCATGCAGAGGCAGAGTGAACACAATCCAAGGACAGGACTATACAGAATAGGATGCTGAAACATAATCTTGAACCCACGCAATCACAAAATGACAAGCCTCCTTGGAATACTTCACATGCCATTTGAATGCATTGATGTGACAAACCCATACACAACACACAACTAATAGTACATAACAAAAGTCAGTAAGATCTCGTGAGCTCGAGGCCACAATTAAGACTATTGTGGCTCATATAATCACTGTCAGAAAAGCTCCCATCTGATTGGAGCAGACATATCCATACAGATGGCCAAGACCTCTGCTCAGTTATTATTGCTGAAAGCACCTAGTATGCATGTGTTTGTGTGTGTGTGTGTGTGTGTGTGTGTGAGAGAGTGTGCTGAATTACACAAGAATGGGACACTTTGGAACTTGGTGGGTCTCATAATAACCTGAGGATGTGCGTCCTTCCAGAACAAATTATTTCTGAACTAACTAGCTTCTATCAAAACAGAGGACATTCAACTATGTGAAGAACTACAGTGACGTTATAGCCCACTGTGTGTGTGTGTGTGTGTGTGTGTGTGTGTGTGTGTGTGTGTGTGTGTGTGTGTGTGTGTGTGCGTGTGTATATGTGCGCATCCAGCCCTGCATTGCCAATGGATTCTCTCTGGAATCGCCCTTGCATGATGGTCACATCAAAATAATTACCCTGAATACTCACAATTAATTGGTCGGCACACTGATGCAAATTACACAATCGCTAATTATAAAAAGTGTAGTGAAAAAAAAAAGAAATTTCAATTTCCCCCCAAAAGGTTCCATATCCTGCAGTCCGCAACCACAGCAAAGTACCAGTGTAATTTCCTAATAAGCACAATAAGCACATGCTATTAGATGAAATTACAGAGCTTTTCAAAGATACCCCCCCCCCCTTTCAGTACCACCACCACCAATAAAAGGGCTGCCTGGTACTTTTGGCTGCATTACCTGCCTGCTCCCGTATAATAATGCAATTATCCGGTGACCAGCGTAATAATCTTGCTGAATTACATGGTGACCTCTGTCTGTGTGGCTTGCTTTCACAGCTCGTCACTCTGCAGGGTAATGGGGAAAGACTGAACCCAAATGATCTATGGCTGACGAACCGGTCAGTGCAAGCATGCACATAATGGACACAAACATGCTCAAGGGCAACACGGACGCAAAGTGAAAACACACTAATATGCAGTAGGAAGAACAGAAGCGGGGAAGTTACTTGGTCATTTGCAGTGGTGGAAGATCGGATCCTTTACTTGAGTAAAAGTACTTATACCACACTGTACAAATATGTTTTTTTTGCAAGGAAAAGCCCTTCATTGAAATTGTTACTCAAGTGAAAGTATGAAATTATCATCAGAACACGTGCTGAAAGTACTCAAAGTAGTCAATGCAGAAAAATCTTCAAATTTTAAAAACTAATTGTGTCAATCAACTAAGGGTTTGATCACAATCAATTCAGTTGGACATGTAAGCCAGTACGTTGTTGGGTACTTTAATGTACAATACTTCATCCTATTTTTTAACCTGCATTTGTTTTATGTGCAACAATCCTAATTTGTAAAGTAACTGGTTACTAAAGAAGTCAGATGAATGTAGTGAAGTAAAAAGTACAGTATTTCTCTCTGAGATGTAGCCGAGAAGAAAGTGACATGAAAAGAAAAGACCCAAGTAAAGTACATGTACCTCAGAGTTGTACTTAAGCACGTGAGTAAATATACTTACATTAGCCCACTGGCCATTAGTTAGTGAGCATGTGGCTGGTCTCTCCCTCTCCTTTTCGGATGCTTTAATGCTCCCCCCCCTTTTAAACTGCAGCATTGTCATCTACCACCTGACTCTGTTGTCCCTCTGAGACAAAGACTTATATGTCATTTTAGATTGTACGACAACAGAGAAAGCGATATGTCGTGAGGGAATCATGAAACGGAATAGAAATGGCCTCGATGGCGCGAATAGAATATGTGCTCCTGACCGCAATGGATTCCATCGTGTCTGGAATTCCACACTGCAGTCTTTATAACACCGTGAAGCATGGCCAATGACATTTCTTTGGATAGCGGACCTCTCCATGAGGTAACCAGGGTCACCATCCCTTTCTCATATTTATTATCTCTTGTGCAGCTATGATCTTTTTGTTCCTCACTTTTGCACTCGCCCTAACGCATCATAAAGAGAGGAGTTGGATAAATGCCAAACATCTCAATGTGTGTGTAACGTAAATGAGCGTCTGGTATTGAGTGATATTACTCTAAGTGTTCAGTGGATTGTGATTTTAAAAAGGTTATTTATACAGCATGGCATTTTAACCGTCATACAGAACAGACGGAAATGACAACAACAATGGAGCTGTACAGTAAATATGTCAGTCTATATATCTATAGATATATATATACACATATATAGATATACACTACCGGTCAAAAGTTTGGGGTCACTTACAAATTTCCATTCCACTCCATTATAGACAGGATACCAGCTGATCTGGGTGGGTGGCTGATCTTTAATGCAATATCTACATTTCCCATTATCAGCAACCATTCATCCAATGTTCCAAAGGCACATTTTGTTTACTAATCTGATATTATTTTCAAAAACTAACTAAGAAAACATTAAACAACCCTTTTGCAATTATGTAAGCACATAATGTAATCTGGAAACTGCTGCCCTGGTTAAAAAAAACAAGGCAACTGATCTCAGCTGGGATTCTGTCTATAATGGAGTCCAATGGAAATTTGTGAGTGACCCCAAACTTTTGACCGGTAATGTGTATATATGTTTATATATAGAGAGAAAGAGCGGATGAAAATTCCATTGCATACAAAGCTCTCCTGAGCAACCAGCAGTGTTCAGGCGTCCACCCTCTGGATCAGCTGGCTCGGAGGTACGCGGAGCCAAACCCAGTCAGCAGTAGACAGACAGGTAGAGAGAGAGACAGGTACACAGGGCCCCAGAGCCGCCACAGACACAATCATCAGCCTTCAATCAAAAGATTAGAAACTAAGTTAAAAGACGAGTCTAAAGAACAATATTTTTCCAATATGGTCATGCCAACAAAGCAACATGTAGTGAAAATTGAGAGAGAGAGAGAGATAGAGAGACAGCGAGAAGGATAGAGAGATATAGAGAGACAGGGGTTAACCAAATCATCTGCAGATAAAAACAGAAACACATGATCTATTGTTAAGACACTCCGAAACGTCAAAGCAAAATGGATTGTTACGTGACCTGCTGAATACGTGACCCCAGACTCAGAAAGACCCTGTGCAGGTCCAGGCTGAGTGGACACAGTCTGGCTGTGGAAACCGGCCGCCACAGACAGACCAGGCTGCCTCGAGAAGACAGGCTGTGTCAGCTCTGTCCACAGAGACAGGGGGAGACAGAGGAACACTTCCTGCTTCAATGTAGCACATGCACTGACATCCGAATTCAGATTTTGATGCACTCTCTAACCAGAAAAAATGCAGCATCTACTTGGAGACAATAGTGTGAGTGCTGTAGAAGCAGCGAGATGTGTGAATGCATGTCACAGCCTGAGAGACAACCAGCACAACAACACGTAATATCTGAGTTCATCTCCCCACAGTCTACTCTGCCTCCTCATCTAGTCCGCGACTTCATCATTCGTTTTTTCACGCTTTGTTGTTTCTTTGCCTCTGTCTTTGTTTTCTTTCTTACATTTGACACTAGTGAGTATGCTGGATATTGATTGATTGATAATGTTGTTGATCTGTTTATGAGTTGTATGTATTTCTGATATTCATGCCAATAAAGCAATTTGAGAGAGACATGCTCAGATGCAGCAAAGAAATTGGGATCCATGGCAGGGGTCTAGGAAAGGTTTTAAGATATTTTTGTATACAGTAGAAAAGGCTTTATAAAGACTTTTAATAAAGCCCTGGGTTCCAAACATTTTACCTGAAAGAGTTGCTACCAGGACACACGCGATCAATGAAGGCTATGCAAAAAAAAAAGGCTGACCAATAATTTTCTTGGGTTTACTTTCTGTGCCCTGTTTCAGAAGACGCACACAGTCAGCAATACCAAAGAGAATTTAGAAAGGTACGCATGAGGACAACAGGCCAAAGAAATGGAAACTTCTAAAATGAAACGCATCAGAATAAATAGAAGACAAAGATGTAATATGGAAGAAAATACACAGAGACAGAAGGACACAATATGACGTGGAGATAGGAAGACAGAGATTAGGAACGCTGCGTGGCGAGTATCTCCAAGTGCCCCTGTTTTTTCCACAATCCAAAAGGGAGAGAGAGAGAGAGAGAGAGGGGAGATGACAAGACAATTAGACAGCAGCATCAAAGCGGGTCAGAGGAAATCAGACTTGGAAACAATATCAAAGCTCTCAACACGGGGCACCAGAGGAGAAGACGAGAGCTGGAGCAGCAACAAAGACGCAGACATGTTTATGTGAGTGTGTTAGAATGTGTCTAGGCCTACTTTTAGCAAGCATGGATACAGTAAACCGGTCCGTGCATGTCTAATAAGTGTGCCTCTTTGAGTATTTCCGTGGCCCCAGTTGTGTGTATGTGAATAGTGAGTATGCATATGTTCCTCTGTTCAGTCCCAAAAAAAACGGTGCTATGTGAGTGCTGAAAGAGCAAACACGTCACTACTCTCCTCTCACTTCAATGTGCAGACAAGCCCTTGGCAGCGCAGCTTGTCCGAGCATCAGAAAGCGAGGCTACCAACACAGATGGTCAAAAGCGGAGATGCTGGAAAACAAAGTGGTTTGCGGCGCACAAGTGGCAGTCCGCCAAAAAGCCAACAAAGCGGAGTCTAAGAGGTCCCACCAACAATATGTTTGGTTAGATATGAGGATGTTAAATGGTCTGGCGGCAAGATTTCCCCCACAACGATTTCCCCTCAACAACTTGGAAATGTTATTTTACTTCCTTTTTTTTTTGCTTGACTGCATACTATTGAATGAGGCATGTGGCGGAGATTGTGAGCAGGATTTGAACCCATGAGTGGTGCTTTGAATGCTTTGAAACTGCGGTATAAAGACGCTTGGCATTTGTGGGCCTTGACAAACCAAAAGAATAGGGTTTTATAGTTGTTGGTTTCATAGCAGGAGATTTTTAAAAGCGTTGGAGCAACAACAATATCAGGATTCTTATTTTAATTAAACCTCACCTTTTTAAATCTTATGATCTGTATTGCATTTGTAGTTATTGAACTGCGTTGCCACTGTGTGTCCACAGTGGGGGTTTAAGATGGGAGGAAAGGCCTTGCTTCCGAACAGGCAGTCATCCATTTCTCTTCAATGACCCCCCACAAGCAAAGGAAACAAGCCACGCCCTCCGACAACAGCAACGACCGCACCGGATTGGGTGAACACTTTCTCGTGTGTTGTCTGCTCCCATCAGTCAATCTGGACCAACACGGCAACGTGTTTGGAAACCTTCTCTTTTTATTAAAAAAAGTAAGTACACCCAAAAGTATTTCTGAAAACATTTCATTCGAGAAATAAGCTATGCAGTTGCTGAACCTGTCTTCATTTCAGGTCGACAATGGTCAGCTTTTCGGGAGTTTTAAGAGGCAGCAATTCGATCTGGACGCCCCTGATTTGCATAAAGTAGCCTGAATCTCAACTTTATGTAAATGAGGAGTGGGCGACTCAACGCCTCGCCTCTCTAAAGCCACCGCGATGCTACCAGAATGCATTGCACGGGTTCTTACATAGACAATGAATGGGCAGCCTTGGAAAACGCTGTGTTTTAACACTAAATTAAACAGTGGACCTTTCTGTTATTTTGCAGATTTAGAGAAGAAATTTCCTAAAATACCTCACGTTGATAAGAAGCTTTTTCCCATTGCAGAAGGCTTAACTGGGAAATAATCAGATGGTTGGTGAATGTAAAGATTCGCACTATACTCCCTTTTCTCTGTTTTAATCTTCCAGACCGTTACCTGGCCACACCTCAACATGGATGAAATTGCTTCAGCTACCCTGAAAATAGTTGAACTGACTGAAGGATCAGGACCTTAGAGAGCCAGTGGTTGCAATGAGCAAAACACCTCCCGCCTCTCTCTCTGTCCTCTACCTCACTCCGTTCATCTGACTTTCTCTCGCAGGCAAGCCCTGATACTCAGCATGTTTCATATTTAGGGACATTTTTTGCTTATCTCTGGGTGTACCATGGAAGTCATTTTAGGATTTTGGATAATATATTGATGCATAAAAAAGCATCATATATTGATCAATAACATATACTTTTTTTATATAAATATATAATATATTCTACTTACTCCGCCCATACAGCTGAAGAATTAATGTGACACAGACTCAAACCGCTACAAAACACATTCGATTGTTTCCTCTCTTCTCACATGATGTCCTTATGTCTCTCACCTGCTTCCTCGTTGGGATGGACTTAGTCACGAGGAAGGGAAAGAAGTGAAGGAAAATGGGGTGTAATTTTAGGATCTGGGACATACCCATTGCGGAGTGTGTGCTTGCATGTCTGTGTGTGTGTGTGTGTGTGTGTGTGTGTGTGTGTGTGTGTGTGTGTGTGTGTGTGTGTGTGTGTGTGTGGCATAGAGGTGAGATTTGAAGCAGTGAGGGTCAATGGAAAAAATAGAGAGATGTATACAGGATGACAAAAGAGCAACAGGGAGTGAGAGGAAGGATATGAAACTGAGGAGTGGCAGATTGGAGTGGAGAGATTGGGGGTGGGGTGGGGGGGCGAAGTGGACGAGGTAAGTGAGAGAGAGAGAGAACAAATTGAATGGGAGGAACAAAAAGGCAAAGAAATACTGGAAGAGACAGATAGGACAGTGGTAAAGATGGAGGCACTTAAGGATAAGGGTGGACGAGAGAGACAGAGTGAAAAGAGGAGAGCAAATTGACTGGCTCATGTCACACATGGAAACAGTCCCTAATTGGCCAATCAGCCGACACCAGATTGAGCCGGCCTCTTTCTCTGACACTGCAAGTGCGCGCACACATACACGCACACACACAAGCGCGCACACGTACGCCCGCTCACAGAAACGCACACACACACACACACACACACACACACATGCACACTTCTTCATAACACCTGTCACCATTACCACTTCTTCATCTTCTCCCTCCACTTCTGACATGTACTTTTCAGAAAGATCTCCGACAGCAGGGAACTGCCAAAGAGGGAAGAGGAAGGGATGGAGAGATGGTGAAAGAGAATGGGGAGGAGTAAGACATCAACTTCACTATACAGCTGCTCCCACCAGCAGGTTATATACCATAATGCCATAATATTTTTATATATAATAATTAGGGCTGTAATGATATGCAATATGAAACCGAAATCGCGACACTCAGATCTACAAACCTGCGTTGTGGAGTAAGAAGGCAGAATTGCGACACATCCTTTCAAACTCCCAGAGTTATCTTTTGGTGCCTTAATCTTGTTATGCCTGGTAAATTTAGCTAACTGTAAAGATGACTAAAAGCGAAAGGGACACACACACACACACACACACACACACACACCGGTAACGGTAACGGAAGTGTAATTGTTACAAGTGGTTGCTGTTTGACTCGGGTGTCTGGGTCTGTTTCACAACGGTTCAGTAAACTGCTGTTAGCGTCCTTGGCCCTGGGGTTAAGTGCTGACCGGGATGGCTGCTAGCTGGCTGGGGGCTGACTGTGGATGTGTCCATGGGTCTGTAATGACAGTGGATGGCTGCTAGCTGGTT
>NC_048408.1:5095994-5107200 GCF_013103735.1 Etheostoma cragini
GTGGATGGCTGCTAGCTGGCTGGGGGCTGACTGTGGATGTGTCCCTGGGTCTGTAAAGATAGTGGATGCCTGCTAGCTGGCTGGGGGCTGACTGTGGATGTGTCCCTGGGGCTGTGATGATAGTGGATGGTTGCTAGCTGGCTGGGGATGACTGTGGATGTGTCTTAGGGCCGGAGCTGCAATTATAGTGGCTGGTTGCTAGCTGGCTGGGGACTGATTGACTGTGGATGTCCCCGGGCCGGCGCTGTTGAGAGCTCTTATCCCGCCTGAAGCCTTGCAGCGCCGGGAGACTGAGGCAGACAGACAGGGGTGTGCTAGCTAGCTAAAATACCAGTACATTAATAAGTCTGTACGGTTACCTTTACTGATGAAACCGTGGTGAAAACAATCAATCTAAAAATAACTGAGCGTGTTGAACAATCTTGTAATCTTATGTTAACCACCAAGAATTAGCTAACGTTATAGACCAGCATTAGCATTAGCTACTTGTCAACTAGCACATTTACAGTAGGCACCAAAGCACCAGGGTACAAGCGTCCGAAATGGGTTTCCTCAGCAGGGTGGCTGGCGTCTCCCTTAGAGATAGGGTGAGAAGCTCAGTCATCCGAGAGGAGCTCGGAGTAGAGCCGCTGCTCCTTCGCGTTGAAAGGAGCCAGTTGAGGTGGTTCGGTCATCTGGTAAGGATGCCTCCTGGGCGCCTCCCTAGGGAGGTGTTCCAGACACGTCCAGCTGGGAGGAGGCCTCGGGGAAGACCCAGGACCAGGTGGAGAGATTATATCTCCAACCTGGCCTGGGAACGCCTCGGGATGCCCCAGTCGGAGCTGGTTGATGTGGCTCGGGAAAGGGAAGTTTGGGGTCCCCTACTGGAGCTGCTGCCCCCGCGACCCAATACCGGATAAGCGGTCGAAGATGGATGGATGGACCAAAGCACTTTTCCTCTTTGGTCCCCCTACAGGTTGGATTCAGAATTGTCCATTAATGTTGCCATTACCATTATTCTTATGTCTTATCTGAACAGTGGTTAATGAACCACTGAAACAATTTTGGTAACATTATTTTAAGGTACAAAAGAATCTTTTGTGTTGGACTGATCAACATTTAAATCAATCAATATCAATATATACGGTCTACGTGGTATTGCTGTGTTGCAAAGTGGGATGTAATCAACGACAAGAACCATGCCATGTGGCAGAAAAAAATGTTGTATTACGATTTGAACTCCCTCTCAAAGGAGGGGGGAAAGTGTGGGGACGTGGGGAGTTATACCTTGAGGAGCTTTTCCTCCCACTCATCCCTCTCTTTTCCCTCCCTTTCTGAACATGACCAATCAGCTGAACTAGCGCAACATCTTCCCCCAATGAACACCCAAAGAGTCTCCCTTATTAGTCCTGCAGGGTAGGGTAGTGATGATGTTATCATCACTTCATGATGCTGTTATGTTATTATATTATTTCATTATATATTATAAGTTACCTTTTCTACAAATCCAAAGTCTAATAATCTTGCTCCTGTCTTTAGCAACGTCTGAGAAAAACATATCCAACTCTTTAGTTGTTAAATGCTTAACTATCTTCACCAGCCAGTTGTAAACTGTGTAGTGTAGTAATGCAGTGTAGTAATGAGCTAAACACACTACATACTACAAAATCCTTTAGCATATTTTGCATCATTATTTTGGTTACCTATCCCCAAATACATTCTTATTAGCTGTTCCAAGAAAAACGATTTAAGAAAAGCTCTGATAAACTGACTGTACACTTTGGTATTTTATCTTTGTGAATTATGGGTTATTACTGCTACTAGCTACTTTGTTAGCAAGCTAGAGCGTAGAGATCAATGCAAAATGGGCCACGTGGTAATCTGGAAATACTTATCTTTGTCAATGGTGGGGTCTGGTGGATCCAAATACTATATCTACAGCCTACGGACACACAGGACAAAATCAACGCAAATACTGGATAAAATGTGAAAGAAGACAGCTGGTACATTTAGAGGAGGAAGTCTAGGTATGGTGGTGGACAAGAATATGGCGCCATTAATTTGCACTGCTGATTTTTCAAAACTCAACTTTGAACCGGGACATTTTTCTAAAGGTTTAAATAATGAAAGAGCTAGCATGTTTGACATGTGCTGTAAACATTACAGACATGATGTATGACGATGATATCTTTGTTTAACTGAAACAACATGTCCAAAATAGCTGAAGTTGGAATACATGACACCATCCTCAAGCTGTAGTAGAACATGAAGGATCCTCCACTAGACAAGAGAGAAGCATTGTAGTGGGATTGTTTGATGCTTGACTATAGGGAACACACACACATACACACACACACACACACTCACACACAAAAAATGCACGCACGCACGCACGCACTACAAGAATGAGGCAGTACAAGCAGACCCAGGGTTGCTATGGTCCCTGGATAAATGGCCTCTGGTATCACTTTACTCCTCTGCATGCAAACACAGACACATGCACACGCACACACAGACACACGCGCGCACAAATATTGACAAATGATTCAAAAATACAAGGCGTAAGTACAGATGCATGCATACCCCCCCCCCCCCCCCCCCCCCCCCCCCCCCCCCCCCCCCCCCCCCCCCCCCCCCCCCTTCAACCACACGCACACACACACACACACACCAAAGGGAGATGAATTACTGAGTGGATGGTATCTGACGTAACCCATAGTGGAAGTAGGTCGCATGGGGGGAGACAGGTCATCAGGGAAATAACACTACAGTTGCACTACCTTTCTCCCTGTCTCTATCACCCTCTCCGTATCATTGTCTTTCCTTTTAATCTCCACCTATCGCCTTATTTTCTTATAACGCTTCAGTTTCAATTATTGTATCTACTACTAAACAGCAATGATGTTGCTAAAGCTGTATTTAAAATGTAAGCTTCCACATTGATCTGAATTTTGGAAAGCTCCTGTTTCCCTTTAAGTCTCGAGGTGTGAACACATAGTCAATCAATTCATTCTTAAAGAGCGTCAAAGAGAGATAACAGCATTCTGAATAATATTAGCATTTGTAATATTGAAAATTAGCCTATATATTGTAGCAAGTAGTTTGACATTTGGGGAAATACCATCTGATTATGTATGCTTATTCATCATTTATCACATCCTGGAGTCTCAGCTGGTTTAAGGGCAACCTCCAGCTGACAACAAGACTCCGGGAATAACTGTGTCACAGTGGGCCAAGAAATTGTTCCAGGAAGTCCTACCCTGTTTACATGAATTCGATTTGATGTGTTTATTAAGGCTTTGAGATGCTGGGAGTCCCTTTATTGAACTTCAGACACAGCCAGACAAACTGTTTCCACATATCTCCAGTTGTTATGCTAGTGAGCTAGGCTAATCGCCTTCTGGCTCTAGGCACAGTACAGACATTAGGGTGGTATCAATTTTTACATCTAATTCTCCACAAGAAAGTCAATAAGCCACCGCTAGTGGCCACTAGCGGGGCCGTATTATTATTATTTTTTTTTATAAAGCAGAGATTACAGATAAAAACGTAACCTTTGAAAAGAGAAAATAAAGCAACCGAGAGCATGACACACACGTGGAAAATCTTCATTGTTTTTGTAAATGCTCCCAAATTAATCACAAAGGATTACAGACAATATTGATTTGTCTTGAAAGATGGATAGTAAATCCCAGGAGCATGTCACTTCTTCAAATGAAAGAACTGTTCCATGAAAGATTGCATTGAGTTACAGCAGCCAACAGCAGCTGGCCCTGAGGTGAAGTCCGGACTTCAGCTCGGCAATCAGATTTACTGGCCTTTGCTTTCTTCATAACAAACACGACCCACTCCGTCTCTCTTTAATGCCTTTTTGTTAAATACAGGAGCAACCTCAACCTGCATCAAATTACACCCTCACCCTCATTATTCTGTCTTTTTAATACATTTTTTACTTTTGCATAATTTTAGTTGGCCCACGCATAAAGTGCACAACCCGCAACATAACAGTCTCCTTTAATTCCAATGTACACACACACACACACACACTCTCACTCCCACACCCACACTCACTGGTGTGACCGTCTACACGCATGCAGTAATTAAGCCATCTGGATATCAAACTAGCTAGCTTAGCCTCGGGGTGGATTGATAGCAGTGGTGTGGCGTGTGTATGTGTTTGTGTGTGTGTGTGTGTGTTTGTGCGTGTGTTTGTGTGTGTGTGCGCACGTGGCATTCATGTGTAATATATGTGTGTGTGTCTATATGATGTGGCACAAGGCCAAGCTACTGGGTGCAGCAGTGAGATTCTGTCTTTAGTCTCTATCACTCTGCACTATTTCAATTGTCCAAAGAGAGAGAGAGGGGGGGGGGGTTTAGAAAGGGAGACGGGGCAAGAGAGAGCAGGCAGAGAGAGAGACAGAGAGACAAAGAGAGAGAGAGTTGGTGAGGGTGAGCATTCTACAGCTGGCTGCTCTCCAATTCTAAATGGGAAGCTGGATGGGGATATCTATTAGGGGGTGAGAGTACAGCAAACACACACACACACACACACACACAGGCACAAGAAAAAGCTCTCATTCACATACATCCACATATTATAGCCACAACGATGAGCGCAAATGCACAAAAGGAATTAACATCTCACATGTCCTGGCAGCATGAAATCAAAGGGGACAAAACCCTGTAGGTGCATAAACAAACCAAGATACAATTAGACTGACAAAATGAGTCGGCCCTAGCACTTTTCCTCCCTCTCTCTCTCTCCACTCCTCTTCAGCAGCCCTGGCTGATGCCATGGCACTGTCTTGAGGTCGGGAGTGGAGTGTGCTAAAAGCATATCCCTTGTTGGTAGAATACAGGTCCCACAGTGCCATCTGCTGGAAAAATCCCTTTTCTAATGGCTTCACAACCTGAGCTACTCAGAGGTGAAGACATGTTTCATTCAGTGTTAAATTGGGCACTACAACCTTCTTTAGTGCATAATGTTAAAATAGTTGAATGTGTTACAAAGATGTGTTCCAATCAACGATAAAGTATGGCTTTCATTCACATTTTTCAGTAGTTGGGTGTACATGTAGTGTGACTACCTGGGAACATACGTTGTAAATGTGGAATAAAAATGCATTGAGAACACCTTTTCCACTTCACACCTGTCCAACACAAGTGTGACTAATAATGTTGCTAATTGCATTGCCTTAATTGCTGCACCGGAGCCGTTGTTAGTGTCATCAGTAACAACTGTGCTTTTCCTGTCGTCATGACAAGTCAAAATGTCTGCTGTGGAACGACAAAGAAACAATTACACATCTACACGTGGTCTGTGTTTTAGAGGCCATTTCCACAATTTGTCAGATTTGACTACTTCAGAGGACATTATGTCACCGACGTGCTATTTCTGACATTGTTAAGAAGGCCTTGAAACGGCATTCGTCTTCAAATTCCGGAAAATATAATTCCACACTTAATTCAGTGGGTTTTTAATTTAATGGAACTCATCCCAAGATGGTTCAAGGAACATGATCTTTTTACAAAATCCTTCAAACATACCAATGTGAGAAGAGAAGAAAACACTCCAGTTAGGGAGCCAGTACTTAACCAAATAAAACACAGAAATTCAGACAGTCAAAGATGTTCTTTTTGTTGTCTGGTCAGAATTTGCAGAGGAAGGACGGCCTCGTGACCTTCTATTTCTAATAGTTTTGGCTACGGCGTTTTCAGACCCAAACAAAATGACAAAAGCACAGCGATGGACAGACTTTTGACAGGAAAACAAAGAAAGAACAGTGAAGCCCATCAAGCAGACATGCTAGTCAAGTCAAAAGACACCTGCCTTGTGAATAGACAGTATAGCGAGAGAGCCTTGTGTTCTTCGTGGTGGGCGGGACATTACATGACAGCAAAAGTTTTGGAAGCGCAATCATTCTAAACCATCATCGTCTTCATCATTTCCAACCTGATGCTTCTACCTGAGATGTTCATATCTGTCCTTTTTCCTTCTCCACTTCTCAGTTGAAAAGTTGGCATTGAGGTCAAGTAAAGGTAGCAGCTAGCCTGACAATCAAAAAAAGGTGTTTTTCACCCTCGAGTGGAGTCTGCACCTGCCTTTTAGCTGCATATTATTTCTCCTCTAAAAGGATTCGAAGGCTGGTGGACAAGAAAGCCCATGCCGCACACGAATGAATGAATAAAGAAATACAAATAGAAAGATACTATAACAGGAAAAAGCTGAAAAGTATTATTTTTTATAAATGTTTCTAAGCAATAAGGTCCGAGGCATATCAGGCAGTTTTATCACAGCGACTTGCTGTGGTGTACACAACACCTGAGCCCTTGTTTATTTTACAGGCTTGCCAATATCCTGTTTTGACGGTCAGTGTGGTGTTTGACTTCAGATGAGAGCTGATTTCACGTCAGCAGATCCAATAACACAGCGTAACACACACACACACACACACACACACACACCCTCACCTTCTTAATTTCCTGTCATCATAACAATCAACGCATTCCGGAAGCAAATTATGTTAGGACGGATTTTGGAGATTGTCTAAAACAAGCTAAAGAAATAAGTTAGGCTATAATAGGAGCAACTTAATACTTGTCTTCCAGTGATGTAAATAGGAAACGCATTAGCAAATTAACGATTAGGGAGGAATGAGACAGTGACAAGATGAGTAGAGATGAAATAGAGAGGAGCATTACACATTGTAATGTGTACGGGGACACGAGAATGTGATGTGAGCTCAGAGTGCTGCTGGGATTTGTGTGTGCATCTTTGTGTGTGTGAAGGAGAATATTTATGTGTGTGTGTGTGTGTGTGTCTTAAACAGGCAGATGGACGGACAGAAATAGCCAGAAGATAAGAGAAAGATATGAAGGTATACAGGGGGGGGGAGAGAGAGAAGATGGAGGAGAGCAGGTTTTCAGAATGAAAAAAAAAGAGTGAAAGGCAAGTGTGACTGACACACAATTTATTGGTGGATTTGTTACGACAATATTAAGCTGGAGTTCATATTTCAACATCATATCAGTGCCACTGTTGTATTTGTGTAAAATTAATTACCTGAGTAGTAATAAATGAGCACTAGTAGAATTTTCACCCGGAGAGTTTTTTTTTCTATTACACACACCATTACCCTATGCCACAGAAATGTGTTGTTGCTAAAGACCATCCATCATGCATTGCCAATCTAATTTTGAAACGACTCACACACACTTGATGAAATGCTGCATATCCCACTCATGCTGCTTTGTGAAATTGTATCTGTCTCACTTTACCCAGGTTCATGTCACTATACTTAGTCAAAGAAACAGTTTGACCTTTTGGGTAATATGCTCATTCGCTTTTATTGTCGAGTTTTAGACCAGAAGATGGAGACCACTCTCATGTGTGTCTGCAAAATATCAGGCTACAGCCAGCTAGCTTAGCATAGCATGAAAACTGGATATGGGGAAACTAGGATGTAAAATTGAACACATTAATTACTGAACTTTAGAGGTCCTGGTAGCCTTTGAACAGAGCCAGGCTAGCTTTCCCCTTTCTCTGTTTTAAGTCTTTATGCTAAGCTAAGGCTTTAACGTCATATTTACCGAACAAGAGTGGTTGAATCTTGTTAGGTAACATACAGCATATTTCCACACTAGATTGTTCCTTCGAGGCACTAACATTATCTCACGACCAAAATGTCATAGAGATCCATCCGGAGAGCATTAGCTCGCTAACTGCTCCGCTACAGTGATGTTAAGCTAGCTTACAAGAGGCTGAGCTAATTTAGCACCTAGCATGCTTTAGCTTCCTTCCTTCACTCACACACAGCAAGTGCGTATTGTTTATTGAGGCTTGGCCTCTTTAATGATGAAGACAAACAAGCTCATCATTAAGTGTTTGTACGTGCGTGTTTGAATAAGTTTGTGTGTGTGTGTGTGTGTGCGTGTGTGTGTGTGTGTGTGTGTGCATGTGTGCGTGTGTGTGTTTTAAGTGGCATCCGCTTTTCTACTGTGTGTTCTCATGTGTGTCTATAAGTGTGTGGTCTTGTTTTGCGGGTGAGCGAATGTGTGTCTGTGTAATGCGTGTGAGTGTGTGTGTGTGTGTCTGTGTGTGTGTGTGCTTGCACACGTGTGTGTGTATGCAAATTCTAACCTTTACCTTGTTAAAGCTCTGTCTCATGAGGCTAATTGCCTCATTTAGCCCCAGTTGTTGAGGTTTCACACTTTAAGCACAACTCAATATTCTATTTTCTCCTGCCTGTGTGTGGCTAAACTGTGTGTCTTGCTCACGCGTGTGTTATCCCCAAGTTAAACACCAGCAGAGTGAGTGAGAGCAGGGCAGGGCAGGGGAGGAGGGGCTCCCTACCCACCTTCTATTTAATTGTATTACCGGCCCATATGGCTGCGGTGTACAGTATCACGCTTTTTTAATTTCTCATCATGTGCAGCTATTATCAGATGCTGTTCATTTGCTAAGCATATTTACCATAAGCGTGATGTGGCCATGGATGAGAGACTTAGAGACAGAGACTCCCTACTCTGAAACTAGATTAACGCCTAAATGCATTTTGAATTGAAAAAGATCATTTGGGAATAAATTTACAGCTAATGGGGTATTTATTAGAGTCATGCATGTGAATTGTGGTATAATGAGGTTTGCCCAGAAAGCACATGGCAGATTGGAGCTGTGAACACAGACAGAGGGTGCTGCAGTTCTGATGCTGGGCATTAGGGGGTGCTAAGACACAGAGGGGCAAATTGACGCGCTTGGAAGGGAAAACATGAAAAATAAAAGTCAGGAAATTAACGCAAGACATAGCATGAATGATAACTCTCAGACGCTGTTATGAATCCCTCCACTTTATTTACCATCCCATGGTCACAATGTCACCATACAAAACCAACTTCCAACATGGAACTGCATTGGAATGTGATTACTTTGAATACGCACACACACATATTCAATACCAAAATTAAATACAATTGTTTTTCATAAAATAAACAGAGGAAAAGAGACACATTAAGTGATATTAAGACATGCAGTGACAAATATAAAAAATAGACATTTGTTTTCTTTTTCTGTACAAACATACACGGACACATATAAATATATAGAAGTAAAAAAGCGTGTATTGTTTTTTTTTTTAAATACAAAGGTCTAATTGTACAGTTACATTCCATAATAACAAAACAGGAGACATAGCACAATATTCAAGTGAGTTTGCCTTTTTCCACAGATACTGTACAATACTGTACAGTGTAGAAGCAGGAATTAGATCACACAACTGTTGGTTCCTCCCTGTGGAGTCTGTTCACGCTGCTGTAAACATTACAAACAAAGAAAAGGGTACAGTTTCTGTTTCAAATCACTCGTTCAAGACACTTTCTGAGAGAGTTGTAATAACAACTGTTCTTCAAGCTCTCGCTTTGATGCCTTTGAGTCACCTCAATCCCAATTTCAGTGCCGTGTTTTACTTTTCTCCGTGAGTCTCTCAGCACCGAGCGGTAAAGGAGGATATTTGGCTAAATCAACAAGACAACCATTACAGTGAACAAGAACAGTCATCATACAGTTTATATATGTTGGCACAAAGAACAAGCACTTGCCAGAATGGGGGTGAAATGTGAAACCATGCTATGCCTTCTCTCTTCCCCCCCCCCCCCCCCCCCCCCCCCCTCTCTCTCTCTCTCTCTCTCTCTCTCTCTCTCTCTGTCTTTAGTTCTGCCTGACGTCCTGCAGCAGTTTATTGATCTCGTGCACCAGCTCGCTAGCGTCCATGCCGGCCTCGTGGCGGCTCTCGCTGCGCTTGTTGCCCGGGTGACCCTGATGGAAGACGCCGTCAAAGTCGTCTTCCTCATAATTCTCCGGGATTTCCTCCATGGCTGGCAGCCATTTGAGGTGTGGCGGCTGTCCGTTGGTGGAGTTGGGAGTGGGCGTGGAAGAGGTGGAGGAAGAGGAGACATGATTGGCTCCCACAGATCCACTTCCGGGATTCAAATAGTGGGTATTGGCCGCCCATGCAGCCACACCTGGGGGGTAAGCGGGACCTTTCCCACCTGGCAACAACCCTCGCCGGTTGTCTTGAGGAACAGCGTTGTTGCTATGGTTCCCTGCCATGTTTCCACTGCGCCCACTTCCCCTCTCAGTGGTCAGGGAGGACGAGGGTGGGCTTGTTTCGGTGCACTCGGCGTACGAGTCCATGTTAGGGGGGAGGAGCCGCTGGAACACAGAGTTCATCTCTGTGAGGAGGGAGCCAGCCCCTCCTCCGGCCACGCAGGCATCGCTTCCTTCAACTCCCCCGGCCCCGGCCTCCTCGTTCCCAGACTCCTTGCCAAAAGTGGAGAAGCTCTTGCGGCGCTCGGAATCAACGGAGGACTGGTCATCGTCGAGCTGGGGCTGCTGGGAGGACTCCTCCCCGGGGATGTACATGTTGTTGCGGTAGTCAGAGGAGGCGGGCGAGGACAGCGGGGGCATCCAGCACTGGTCAGAGTGTCCCAGGACGCGACATTCATCCGTGCACAGCCGCATAGCTACAGGAAAAACAAAAACAAATGAAGAACACAAAAAGAGTTAGGAGCAGGTCCAAGCTGCAGGAGAAAAAAAACTGGTCACAATCACATGGTCACACTCCGGGGTTTGTTCACAATCATAGTTGCTTTGGTTGAGAATAAAAAGTCAATACACTTCAATAACACAAGTCCTACATCCGGGGATTGTAGGGCAAGAAGAAAAATCCAGTTCAGCAGTAAGTAAAGGTGCCTTTTCTTTAATTTTTTAATTTGTTTTAAATAGGGGAACAAGGACAAGGATGCTGTTGAGTCTGACTTACCCTTCCAAATGCCAATAGCTTATAAATACCACATTGTTTAATGTTGTTCAGTATTTCACAGCACAGCGCTTTAGTCTTTCATTAATATCAAACTCACACATCACAGCGCAGGTTGGTAGCGGTTAGTCGTCTGTTTTTTTCTCTTCATATTCGTGCTTGGAGGGCCAGATTGGTGGTATTTACAGCTTACAACACAAATATCCAGCTAGTGCCAGGTATGAAAACAAGCACAGGTACTAGATAAATAAAGGAATAATTGCAAGATTCTACGCAAATGGCATTACAGGCAGATGTTAATGGAATATCCGGCTGTTCTGCCAAGCATGCCTGTGTCTCCCGACTGAGGCAGGGATTTGCTTGTTTAGTTCTTTTATCATATCCAGCATGAATAGCCACATTTGCCCATCTAA